>NC_000087.7:18189698-18364698 GCF_000001635.26 Mus musculus
GAATTCATTGATTTTAATAGTGATGTAGTATTTCATTATGTAAATGTACTATATTTTCTGTATTCATTCCTCTGAAGATGGGCATCAGGTTTATTTTCAGCTTCTTGCTATTATAAATAAGGATGCTATGAACATAGTGATGCATGTATCCTTATTACAAGTTGGAATATCTTCTGGATATATGCCCAGGAGGACTATTGCTGGATCTTCAGTAGAACTATTACCACTTTTCTGAGGAAACCCCACCTGCTTTCCAGAGTGGTAGTACCAACTTGCAATTCCACAAGCAATGGAGGAGTGTTCCTACTTCACCACATACCCACCAGCAACTATTGTCATCTGAGTTTTAGATCTTAGCCATTCTGACTCTGTGAGGTGGAATCTTAGGGTTATTTTGACTTTCTGTTCCCTGATGATTAAGGATTTTGAACATTTATGAGGTGCTTCTCAGCCATTCAGTGTTTCTTAATTTAGAATTCTTTGTTTAGAACTGTCCCCATTTTTTAAAATAGTGTTATCTGATTTTCTGGAATCCAGCTTCTTGAGTTCTTTGTATATATTGAATATTAGTCCCTTATCTGATTTAGCATTGATAAAGACTTTTTCCCCGATTTGTTCTAATGATAGTGCCCCTTGCCTTACAGAAGTTTTGCAATTTTTGAGGTCCCATTTGACTATTTTTAATCTTATAATAACAGCCATTGCTGTTTTGTTCAGGAATATCCCCCATTTAACCTTGTCTTCGAGGCTCTTCCACACTTTCTCCTCTATAAGTTTCAGTGTCTCTGGTTTTATGTGCAGTTCCTTGATCCAATTAGACTTGAGCATTGTACAAGGAGATGAGAACAGATCAATTTGCTTTCTTCAATATGCTAACTGCCAGTTGAGCCAGCACCATTTTTTGAAAATGCCATTTTCTTTCCACTGGGTGGTTTTATCTCCTTTGTAAAAGATCAAGTGACCACATGAGTTTGGGTTCATTTCTCTGTCTTCAGTTCTGTTCCATTTATCTACCTGTCTAACACTATTCCTGTACCAGGAAGTTTTTATCATAATTGCTCTGTAGAATAGCTTGAGGTCAGGCATGGTGATTACAAAAGACATTCTTCTATTGTTGAGTATAGTTTTGGATATAGTAGGTGTTTTTTTTTTTTCAAGATGAATTTGCAAATTGCCCTTTCTAACTCAGTGAAGAGATGAGTTGGAGTTTTGATGGTGATTGCAATGAATATCAGATTGCTTTTTGAAAGATAGCCATTTTTACTATATTAATCCTGCCAAATCATTAGCATGGGAGATTTTACCATCTTCAGAGATCTTCTTTGATTTCTTTCTTGAAGAAACTTGAAGTGTTTATCATACATATATTTCACTTTCTCAGAGTCACACCAAGGAATTTTATATTATTTGTGACTACTATGAAGCACGTTTTTCCCTAATTTTATTCTCATACTATTTGTCTTTTCTGCAGAGAAATTCCACTGTTATGTTTAAATTAATTCTAAATTCAGCTCCTAAGCTGAAAATGTGTATCAGGATTAGGTTTTCTCTGTTGTAATTTTTGGGGTCATAGATACATGCTATCATATCTTCTGGAAATAGAGAAATTTTGACTTCTTCCTTTCCAATTTGTATTCATCTGTTCTCGTTTTTTTTTTGTTGTTGTTTTGTTTTGTTTTGTTTTGTTTTGTTTTGTTTTGTTTTTGTATGATTGCTCTGGCTAGTATTTCAAGTACTCTATTGAATAGGTAGGGAGAAAGTGGGCAGCCTTGTCCAGTCCCAGATTTCAGTGGGATTCCTTCCAGTTTCGGACCATTTAGATTAAAGTTAAATCCTGGGCTTCCTTTTCTCTTCTTTTCTTTTCTTTTCTTTTCTTTTCTTTTCTTTTCTTTTCTTTTCTTTTCTTTTCTTTGTCTTCTTTTTTTTTTTAGGTGTATGCCTTGAATTCCTGGTCTTTCCTGGACTTATTATGAATGGGCATTGTATTTAATCAACTATTTGCTCAGCATCTAATCGAATAATCATGTGGTTTTTCTAGTTGAGTTTTTTGTTTTGTTTTTGTTTTTGTTTTTTTTTGTTTTTTTTTCTATAATGGATTTAATTGATGGATTTTCGATATTAAACGCTCCCTGAATCATAAGAAGGAGGCCAACTAGGTCATGATGGATTATCCTTTTGATGTATTCTCGGACTCGTTTTGAAAGGATTTTATTTAGTATTTTTGCATCGATATTCATAATGGAAATTGGAATAAAGTTTCCTTTCTTCATTAGGTTTTGTATAGTTGTAATCTTGCTTCATAGAACATATTAAATAGTGTTCCTTCTCTTTCAATTTTGCATAATAGTTTGAGGAGTATTGGTATTAGGTCTCCATGAATATCTGAGAGAATTCTGAACTAAACCCATCAGACCCTGGGCTTATTTTTGGTTGGGAGACTATTAACGATTGCTTCTAATTCTTTAGGGGTGTTATGACCCACACTACAGTCTTGCCAGAAAGAATGCCCACAGGACACTCGGATCCTTCTGCAGTAAATCTTTAATGCATCTCGAGAGATAGATGATCAGCTTTAGGACAGGAGACCCAGAGAGCAGAAAACCCCTCCCTTATATAGGCTGTGAAGTACAGTTAGAAGTATGGTTGGAGACGTGCACCACCGGAATTGTCTGCCCACCATCAGCCTGATGACGCCATTGGAGAGACAGGGCTCAGGTAATGGAAAGATACCCCGATGCCTGTGCACACTCATCACGAGTAATAGTGACAATGGTGTTGTGAGCACCATCTTGTCCTTCCTGGGGGAAGGACACTAGGACACTCAACCTTCTTGAAAGATGACATATCTCCCAGAAAGAAGCTCAAATTAGACCACAACGCCATTCCAGTTCAGTGCTTAGCCCCAAAACTCTCCTGGGATGTTAAAGCACAACAGCTCCAACCCATGCAGCAAGACTCGCCTCAGGGTTTTGTGGAGCTGGATGTCCAGCAACCTTATTGCTTGAACATCATCGATATTCATATATTTGGGGAGACACCCTGCTCCAAAGCAACAAGTGCCTGGGTTACTACCATCCTGTCCCTCCTTGTTTAGGATTTAAGTTTGCAGATCATCCATAGTAGGAGCAGTACTCCACTGTACACAGCCACTCCAAACAAACCCACCCCCACCCATTGCTTGAAGTAGGAGAATGATGCTTAAATCCAGGTAGAAAATCCTTCCATCAATGACAGGTCAAGACACGTTGAATCGACTTATAAGATGGTGATCCTCAGCTCCCGGAGTGTCTGTTCAAATTCTATGGTCCAATTCTGTAACAAATAACTAGACAAAGCCTTTTACAGGTTAGCTGCTCTTGTAAAATTCTAAAATTGTAGTAAGGTGATACAGACGCTAGGCAGCTTATGTTTGCAACCCAGCTGAGGCATTTGCCAAAGAATATACACCTGCTCTTGGACCAGATCAATCCGTTGGTTTACCAACATGAGGCCTCTCTGTATCTGGGAGTTGGCCATGGCCTGCCTGTTCAGGGCCAATGTCACTCTTGCCTAAAGGTCATTTTATAGTTTGCGTTGTCTGAACCGTAGCAGACAAGGCAAGGGCCGAAACAGTGACAGAGGAAGCTACTGCTGCTGTTGCTACCAAGCCAACTATAATAGCAGAGATTCCAAAATCTCTCTTTTCTCTAAATAAGCTTAAATGCTAGAGGCTTCCCCAGGAACTGGAACAAATCTAGGCACATGAGTAACCAAAGCAAAGGAATACTTAGTAGCATCCCAACACAGGGTATAGAAACTTTCATTAAGCAAGCAATCTAACGCTAATTGATTATTATTTAAACTTTTATTACTTACCACCCACAGAAAGGGGGCCAAACACAAACCGGGGTGACAGTATAATTCACCCTTTTAAATGCTTTATATTTAGTATTAGAGGAGGACCGATCGAATGACCCCAAACCAGCACTCAAAGTGCCCTACCACTCAAAACCCATTTGGCCCTTTTCACTATATCCACCTTCAATCATGGCCATAGGTGAAAGATCGGTACAGCTCTCATTAAGCCCACAAAGTAACCATTGATCAAAAGGGTTAGCATCTGACCGATCAGGATCCATGAAGTTAAAATCACGTCCAGCAAGGATTTCTTTAATCTCTACACTTACATATGGGGAAAAGGAAAAAAAAATCCTTCAACCACCCAAAAGGGTTTTCTGGCCTGGCACCCAGTCCAAGGAAGCATGGAGTCCTCCGAGGATCTTCCTTTACAAAAGGGTGCCATTCTGGGTTGCTGGGGCAGTGCTTTCCTGGATTTATGACTAGGCCACCAGCCTTGGATTATCAAGGCATTGGCTATTATTTCAGAGTGGGTTCCCCAAGCAGCTGCTTTCAACCAGGCCACTGATTGATTTTATAAGGATATACACTGGCGTTTGGTCTTTCAAGTCAGAGATCATTACAAAGCACAGGCTTCCTTTGAGGGAGAAGTTCTGTTTTCCATCAGAACCTGAATTTGTCCATCTAATGGTAAAAAGGCAAGTCCCAGCTCCCTATCAGTAGTAAAGAAATGTTGAAAAACTTGTGCACTGTGCATGACAGGCATGGGCAGAATGTTAGACATAATACCCCAACACAATTCCCCCGATATTCTAGGAACCATGATCTCCAGTAGAAGGGTCAGTATCCATCATTGTTTCCAGAATTCCCTCTTTTGTCCACATCTTCTGAAGGGGAGATCCTTCAGATGAGGCATTCTGGAACCCAAAGGGGATTGTCTTCTTCCTGTGGAAAGACACAAATAACTCCTTTGGATCTTATTAAAATAGGATGCGGGCCTCTACATTTTCCGGTTAAGAAAACTTTCCATTTGATAATTTCTCTAGATCTGTTTGGTTCTGAACAGTGACGATCAGCTGCAGTGTGGCCTTGCTCATCAATATTCAAAAAATTAAGAGTAAAGAGTACCATGGAGATGTCCACTCTCAGTGTTAAGGGTAAGAGCCTCATCGACTCACCCTTTCTTTTTGATAAGGTAGGTTATAAGAGTGTGGTGGGCACGTTCCACAATGCCTTGTCCCTGTATGGCAAACCAGTTAAATAAGTTACATTCCTCTGTAGACAGAATTGTTGAAATTTTTGAGAGGTGTAGGCCAGTCCATTATCTGTTCTAAGAAATTTGGGTTGTCCCCAAGCACTCCAAGCTTCAAGGTAATGTTGAATTACATGTGAGGCTTTTTCTTAGTAGAGGGATCAGTTTTACTGCCCTCTTTTCTCTCTCCCCTTCCTTCTGAATCCCGGGGAGGGCCCTTTTTCTTAGACGTGTCTTTTTTTTTTCTAGCTCCCATTCTCTCATTCTGTTATGTTTCTGACATACTGTCCTGAACCTCTTCTAGTATTCCCTGTCCCTCCACATTGGCTGTTTGGCAGGTTTCATCCTCTAGACAGTTTTATATCAGCTTCCAAATGCCTTGGTGCCCAGGCGTAAGTCTCCCTCTCCATGCTTAAGGTCAAGGTCACTTCCTAGCTTACTACATAAGGCTACAGTTAGAGACCCCGAACAATAATACCAGGGAGAAATGTGATCCACTTCCTTAACAAAGTTCTGCAGCGTACTGGAGGCAACCTGCCTGTAATGCAGTGATCACTGACTGTGAGGAGGCCATGATAGAGTGAGTCCCTGCTCCTGATCTACACCCCATTTATAGTACTCCTTAAGCAAAGCGAAAGTAAACACAGTGCTCTGCTCCCTTATCTATGGAAGGCTTAGAAGATACCTCAGTGCTGCCACTTATCTACGTCGGACTGACAACACCGCATTTTTCAGCACCAGCCTTGATGGACCTCAAATTTCAGCACCAGCCTCGATGGACAGAATAAGAAACAGAATGAGGGCCAGGGCAACCAAGACTAGAGCTTCTAATGCCCCTTCCTAGGGTGCATCTAGATTAAGACCAAAATCAATAGGGATAAGAGGGTCACGATGAGACATACCTCTCCAAACTTACCTTTTCCCTGCAGTTCTGTATCCACCCCGTCTCCAGGGGTTCTCCTCAATGCCAGCGATGTTGATCCTGGGTTTATGGCACCAGATGACCTGCGCTACCATCTTGCCAGCAAGAACGCATGCAGGACACACAGATCTTTCTGCAGTAAAGCTTTAATACATCACCAGAGATAGATGAACAGCTTCAAGACAGGAGACCCAGAGAGCAGAAAACCCCTCCCTTATATAGGTTGCAAAGTATGGTTAGAAGTACGGTTGGAGACGTGAATCACCTGAATTGTCTGCCCACCATCAGCCTGATGACGCCATTGGAGAGGCAAGGCTCAGGTAATGGAAAGATACCCTGACGCCTGAGCGTACTCACCATGAGCAATGGTGACAATGGTGTTGTCAGCGCCATCTTGTATTGGTGACCGTGAGGGCGGCTCCTCACAGTGGTAGAAGTAATTAAAGGGTTTCTCTGATCCTGATTTGAATTTGGTACCTGATATCTGTCTAGATTTATCCAGATTTTCAAGTTTTGTTGAGTACAGCCTTGAATAGTAGGATCTGATGATATTTAAAATTTTCTAAATTTCTGGTGTTATTTCTCCCTTTTCATTTCTAATTTTGCTAAATTGGATACTGTTCTTGTGGTCTGTATTTAGTCTGTCTAATGGTTTATCTATCTTGTTGATTTTCTCAAAGAACAAGCTCCCAGTTTGTTTGATTATTTTTGTACTGTTCCTTTGTTTCCACTTGGTTAATTTTAGCACTGAGTTTGATTATTTCCTGACTTCAACTCCTTTTGGTTGAATTTGCTTCCTTTTGTTCTATAGTGTTAAGGTGCGATGTCAACCTACTCCTATATCCTCTCTCCGGTTTCCTTTAGAGGCATTCAGAGAGAGCTATGAGTGTCCCTCTTAGGGCTATTTTCATTGTGTTCCATATCTTGCAGTATGTTGTAGCTACATTTTCATTAAACTCTAAAAAGTCTTTAATTTAGTTCTATATTTCTTCATTGACTGTTTTGTCACTGACTAGATTGTTGTACACATTCCACGTGTATGTGGGTTTTCAATTATTTATATTATTGTTGAAGTTAGTCTGTGGTGATCTGATAGGAAGCAGGAAATTATTTCAATAATTTTATATCTGTTGAGGCATGTTATGTGACTGAGTGTATGGTCAATTTTGGAGAAGGCATCATGAAGTCCTGAGAAGAAGGGACATTCGTTTGTTTTAGGATAAAATGTTCTATAGATATCAACTAAACGTATTTGCTTCATAAATTCTGCAAGTTTCACCGTGTATCTTTTTAGTTTTAGTTTCCAGGATCTGTCCATTAATGAGGGAGGGGTGTTGAAGTCTTCCAATATTATTGTGTGTGGTACAATATGAGTTTTGAGCTTTACTAAAGTTTCTTTTATAAATGTGGATGTCATTGCATTTGGAGTATAAATGTTTAGATTTGGGAGTCCATCTTGTTAAATATTAACTTTAATGAATATGACGTTTCCCGCCTTGCCTATTTTAATAACTTTTGGTTGAAAGTCAATTTTATTTGATATTAGAATGGCTGCTCCAGCTTATTTCTTCAGATCGTTTGCTTGGAAAGTTCTTTTCCAGCCTTTTAGTCTGAGGTAATGTCTGACTTTGTCCTTGGTGTTTGTTTTTGGTATGCTGAATATTGCTTACACATCCATTTTTTTATTCTATGCCTTTTTACTGGTGAACTGAGTCCACTGATATTAAGAGATACTAAGAAATGTCATTGTTGCTTCTGTTATTTTTGTTATTAGAGTTGGAATTTTGTTCATGTAGCTATCTTCTTTTAGGTTTCCTTCAACTTTAATTTCTTCTTTTTTCTCGATTGTAATTTCCCTCTTTATATTGAAATTGTCCCTTTATTATCGTTTGGTGTGCTGGATGCATTGGAAGATATTGTGTAAATATTGTTTTGTCACAGAATACCTTGTTTTCCCAAGCTATGTTAAAAGAGTTTTGCTTCATATAGTAGTCTTGGCTGGCATTTCTGCTCTCTTACATTCTGTATGACTTCTACCCGAGATTTTCTCCTTTCATAGTCTCAGGGGAGAAGTTATGTGTAATCCTGATAGATCTTGCTTTATATATTACTTGACCATTTTCCCTTACTGCTTTTAATATTCTTTCTTTGTTTTGTGCATTTGGTGTTTTGACTATTATATGATGGCAGAAATTATTTTTTTCTGGTCCAAATAATTTGGCGTTCTGTAGTCTTCTTGTTTATTCATGAGCATATCTTTCTTTAAGTTAGGGAATTTTTTTTTCTATAATATTGGTAAAAATATTCACTAGTCCTATAATTTGGAAACCTTACTTCTCATCTATACCTATACCGGATTTCATGTACGTAATTATGTCATTTCTAAAAGCTGTTTCAAAAATTCACCTGGGCAGTATTTCCTGAGAAATTCAAATCATTAATACTTTATTCCCTTTTACTAATATAGCATATAATGTTTCCATTTTCTTTGTCTATATAGTACAGAGCCCAGCATTTGACAAAGATGAGAATATATCATCTCAAGAAGAAACAGATGAAGATACGGTGTAATATTTTCAATTTTTTCCCATTTCAATAGAGTACTTCAAAAGTGGTGTTTGTGATCCCTTAACTGGAGAAGTAGATTCAGGAAAATGAGCAATTCAGGGTCAGATGCTCTTACATATGTAGATCAAAACCAGATTGTGGTCCTTTAGACCTTGTGATCACAAAAATATAGCAACTAGTACAATACAACCACCTGCATGAGATGTTATCAGATATACACACAAAGAAAAGGAGAACCATTATAAAAATAAGAGAAGGACCATTTGGGAAGAAGAAGGATCTCAGCAATGGTAGTACAGTTATGAAGAAGTGCTGTGAGGTGTAAATGTATGAATTGTTTAAATTAAATATTACAAGTTTTTTTTTTTTTTTTTTGGAATTCTACCATGTATTTTATATGGATATGACACTTGGTTCAAATCAAATATTATATATTTATTAAAAATAATTAAAATACTTTTCTGTGTAAAGTTTTGTGTGTGGTAGAAAAAATGTCCTACGGTGAGACTCCAACTTAAAGTGTATCTCCCAGTAACGTAAATCCCCTAGACGTTCCCCAAGCTTGTTTTCCCTGATCTCTGAAAATACAGCTAGGAAGAAGCTCTTTGTTCTCTATAGCCAGCAAAAAGGCTTTTTGTTTCTATACTTTTCAACCAGAGATGCCTGCCTTCCTGTGCCAAGGACAATGAGATAAAAATTTAGAAAGGACTCACGCCCCACTCCTGCCTTGAAAATTTCACCAAGAACACCAGGAAGAGAAGAACTCCCCTGCCAACATTTCCCAACTCCTCCCAACTCTCCTCCCAACTCCTCCCAATTCCTCAGCTAGCTGTTAAAAGCCCCTTACTGTCACAGCTCGGTGTCAAACTCCCCTGCCCTGCTAGGCAGAGTGACTTCGTCCTCAGCCAACTAATAGTAAAACCTCTTGCAGTTTGCTTCAGTTGTGGTTTTCTCTTGGGTCATTGGGCCAGCTCATTCCAGGACTTGAGAGGAGGCCCAGCTTCTGAGGTCTTACATTTGGGGGCTTCTCCACCATGATTTGTGGCCTACCCCAATTCTCAGAGACCCTGCTTGGAGGTAGGATTCTATCTTTGTCTGTATCTTTGTCTCTATCTTTTTCTATAACTTTCCTCTATCTTTGTCTCTATCTTTTTGTGCCAGCTCTGTTTGAATTCACTATTCTCCGTTTGCAGTTGTAAATGTTCGTGAGAGCAACGAACTCCCTTTTTCAGATGGAAAATCGTTACTGACAGACATGTCAGGAGAAACCGGCTGCCACCCTGTGGGACATCCCAGGAGTTCTGAGGGAGTTCCAGGGATACCTGGAGATCTCCTATCAGTGTGCCAAGTGAGAGTTTGCTCACTCGACTGTCTGTTTCTGTTACTGGGTGCCAAGTGAGTGTGTGCTCTCGGCCATCTTATTGGGGCCTGGTCTTGGTTATTGTAATCTTTTTTGTGTATATATTTTTTTCCCTGTATGTGACTCTGATGATGGGACCGACTATTATCATGCCACTTGGACTGACCCTTGATCACTGGACTGAAATTAAGACTAACACATTATCTCTGTGGATGTCTGAAATAGATTTTAGAGAACTTTCTGCTCTACAGAATGGCCAGCTTTGATGATAGTTGGCCACTAGAGGGCACTCTTTGTTTGGTTCTGTTTTCAGCTCTTAAAGTTGTTTTACAGAGGGGAAAAGGGTCTCAGCCAGATTATGTGCCCTACATTCTCATCTAGAAAAATTCAGCATGGGATCCCCCCTCTCCCATCCTGTTTAAAGCCTTGGGTTCAAAAGAATAATCCAGGCTCCCCAGTCCTGGCCCTCTGCCACCCAGAGGGGGGAAAAAAAGTTAAAACAGGCACAGGTTTTACTGCAGCCCTCGGTTTCTCCCAAGATCTATCCAGAGTTAGAAGAACCTCCAAAATGGCATAGCACACCACCCCCATATTGCCAACTGGTCCCCTCCAAGAACTCTCAACAGGGTGCCACTAGATATTTGGGGAGGGACCAGTTGCTAAAGCCCAAGGCCAGCGAGCTCGAAGCCCAGAGTGACCAGATTCAACCATTGCACTGCCTTTATGTACTTATGACCCTCCTCCAGCAGGCCCCAGACAACTGCTGACCCTTCAGTAATGGCCCTTTTCCTCCTCTGACCTCTATAACTGGAAGGCAAATCATACCCCTCTTCTTTGAAAACCCCTCTAGCCTGCTAATCTAATGGAATCTCTCATATTCTCTCTTCAGCCTACTTGGGATGACTGTCAGCAGCTACAGATTCTTTCACCACAGATGAGAAGGAAAGGATTCTGAGAGGAAAGAAAGAGCATGCTGGGGGCCAATTGACTACCAATAAAACTTCTGAATGAAATGGATGCAGCCTTCCCTCTGACATGTTCTGACAGGACTGACCATATGGAGCAATTGACAATTTTCTGCTGGGCTCTGATAATAGGACTGAAAGGAGCTGGCAGGTGCCCCACCAATTTGGCCAAGGTAAGAGAGATCCTACAAGAGAAAAAGGAGCCCCAGCAGTGTTTTTAGAATACCTCTGAAAGGTATAGAGGTGTTACACTACCTTTGACCCTACTTCGGCGTGCCAGCAGGTGACAGGTGTCATGGCTTCCATTGGGCAGTATTCTTCTGACATTAGGAAAAGGTTACAGCGTCTAGAGAGTCTGAAAACATTATCTTTACAACATCTGTTTAAGGAGTCAGAGAAAGTGTACCATAAGAGAGAGAGTGACAAGCCAGCACCAGGGTATATTGGGCTCTGAGTCTGCAGACACCCTTAAGGTCCCCAAAAGACCCTCAATAGGATCATAAGACCTCTGGTGAATGGAACACAACCTCTGCTCCAATCCAATCTCACAGGATCTGAGACTGCATTAATTAGGGAAGCAGAAAAACTGGCCTGACAATGGTCACAAGTCCCTCTGGTCTGTGCCAGCACCTGGGCAACTTGTTGGACGGAGTCTGAGGACAGCCCCAAGGTCCTCACAGAAACATCCATGAGATCTTAAGACCTTTGGTGAATGGAAAACAACTTCTGCTCCAATCCTATCATGCAGGACCTGAGACTGCATTCATTAGGAAAGCAGATAAACCGGCCTGACCAGGGTCACAAGTCCCTTCCAATCCATTACAGCACCGGGGACCTTGGGGGCAGAGTCTGTGGACACCCCAAAGGTCCCCACAGGACTCTCCATGGGATCTTATTACCTCTAGTGAGTGGATTACAACATCTGCCAGGAGGAAGTTTCGAACACCAGATATCTGGGACCCTTCTCTGCAAGAGGAGATGTTGCCTGCAGAGAGTACTCTGAACACTGAAACTCAGGAGAAAACTAGTCTCCGAGGTCTGCTGATAGAGGCTAACATAATCACCTGACCATCGTTATGGCAACTATTAGAAAACAAAACATTTAATTGGAGGCTTTGTTACATTTTCAGAAGATTGGTCAATCATCACGGGAGGTACCCCATCACTGGAGCAATAGAGAACTATTGATCCTTAGGCAAAAAGAGAGATTCTGCCATTGTATTGGCTCCTTGAAAACTCAAACCCATCCTTGTTGACACACCTATCCTCCAATGAAGCCACACCTTCTCGTATTCCTTCTAATCTTTAAACTCACTGCCACTTCCTGGTAAGGAAATATTCATATATATGTGTCTATAGGGGATTTATTATTCAAACCGCCACTTTTCCCATGGCTCGATCAGCTATTTTTTTTAAATACAACCTAAAGGGCTCCCATTTATTAAGGACTACTTATGAGCTTAGCCACAGTGATGGGCCCTCCCACATCAATCATTAGCCTAGAAAATAACCCATAGACTTAACTAATGACTAAGTACTTGGAGACAGATGTTCAATTGTTCTCTCTTCTCAGGTAACTGTAGATTGTCAAGATTGGGAAAAAAAATAATGTTCCATCACAGTAATGTTTAACTTACTCCATAACCTACACAAACATTACTCAACACCATCTTCTGCATTCTGCCCCTTCATAGACACACTTCCATGTATGGCATAAGTGAAGGGTGACTACCTCCATCAGCAAGGATACTCAATAATATGTGACAAGAACTGAATATTTCCTATAGCCTCAAAACCCCCACATTCTACTGTGTGTTACACTTATTGGGGGACTTGCCAATCTGTCCAATATCCTGCCACCAAAGCTATGACAAAAAAAAATCCTCATCATGAAATCCAATGAATTTTACCTGATTTCCTTCTCCTGAGGCAACTGAGAGTTATCCCTTAATGCTTATATTGGTGTCTGATTCATCTGTAATAAACCCACTACTATTAACAGCTACATCACAGGAGGTATGACAAATACCATCTCCCATGAGTTGGCCAAGCCTTTTCAGCAGCTTTTTTGAAGTATCCTTTCTATACTAAAAAATCCATTGATTCCTTTATTTTTAAGTGTGTAATTTAATGATTTTAACACATTTTCACCTCCGTTCCATTTTCCCCTCATTTTCTTCTACTTCATATGATATTGCAATCTATTAAAGTATAGTAGTGAATACAGCGAAAAGACCAGTGTGTGAAGCAGCAAATTTCTTTATTTCTCAGACAACAGATACACTGCCAGAATCTTCCAGGTACAACTGCTTGGTAACTTTGTGACTAATGTTAGCATGATTCTTCCAGAATAAAAGCTTAAAGAATTAAGCCATGGTTACACTGGACCAGACAAGTCAGGATCACTAGTGAAAAACATCTATGTAAATCATTTTCATCACTGTTACAATGTGCCTTAGCAGCAAGGAAAACAGGTCCATGGTCACAAGTGTATGAAAGAGGCATCAAGGAGCACAGTTGTCTAACTTATTAGCAGCCAGTAAGCATCGACACAGGAAGTGACCAAAGACAATAAATACCTTCCAAGACATGTTCCCAATGACCATGTTTCTTTACAAGTGCCTCACCCCTTCCATGCACACCCATCAATCAATTAACTCATTGATTAAAGCCCTCAGGGTCCAATCACTTTTCAGATTGTGTATATTGTTCTACCTTTGAACATTGTACTTCGGAACAAAATCTTCATCAAAGACCCACGACTGACATTGCAAACCCATTTCACTACAGAATTCTTTATGTTACAAAACGTGATAGGATCTATCTGTCTCTTTAATGGTATCTCTGTCTAGCAGTTACAAAAGCAGAACGTCCAGGCCAACAGAATCATCACCTCCATGAGATTTTTTTTTTTTTTAAATATGAGTTCAAGAAGAAGGAAAATGCAATGCAAGTTAAGGGTCTTGATCCCCTATCCTTCCAGCTTAAAGCCATAGGGTGGACCCAGAAGTTTAGGTCAAAGGTGTAAATTTCACCTATACTACAAAGAACTGTGATGATTTCTAGCCATCTCCAGTTTCAGTGTGGTATTTATTCCCACCATCTACATCAAGGCATATTGCCTAATGTGAAATAATGCCAGCCGTTTATTGCAAAAACCACTATGTGTTGACTTGGATGTAAAATGAGACATCTATAATATAGACACACTTGTACACACACACATACTCACAGAAAGAGGCAAGAAGTAGAGGAGATGAGTCTTAGGATCCCTCAATGAAGAGATAGTGGAAATCTTGTAAGGTAGAGAGGTCATTGAGAAACTGTATGTCTCTATCTGCACAAAATCAGGCCAGTGTGCCTTCCATCAATGAGTGGTAGGTTCTCACTATCCATCATCCCCATTTGAGAAGTTATGGACAGTTAATGAAAGATGGAGAGTCATTTTCATCAAAGGTATGCCCTTTGAAGGTTATAGGTTGGCCAGTCACTACTGGTAGCCCCATATCCAAGATTTTATGGGCAACACAATTGATTTGAATGGGTTTTATCAAAAGGGAGAAAAGGAGACATGAATTTGGAAGGAGGATTTAGGTGGAAATGGATCTGGTTTTGGTTCGGGAGGAGTTATTAAGAGAACTGGAAAGTAAATTCCATCAAAATATATTGTATGAATTTCTCAAGTTATTAATGAATGTAGTTCTTAATATACAATATCTGTACTGAACATATACAGACGACTTATATTTCCATCTCCTAAATAACAAACTCTTGTATAGCAGTTTCATTACATTAAGGGCAAAAGTAATCTAGAAATTATTTAAAATAAAGAAGGATCAGAGGTGATGGCCCAGGGGCAAATTCATGTGTGTGTTCATTTACTTACAACACCAGTGCTTAGGATTTTGGGAGGGGCAGAGACAGGAAGATGACTGTGACTTCCTGAAAGTCAGCCTCACTATTAGCTCAGCAGGAAACCCTATCAAAAGCAGATAAATTAGGGAGTGAAGGAGCAAATCATACTATACCCTTCCCTAGCCTCTGAACTTACCTGTACAGATCTGTGTGCAGAAACACATGAATATAATTAAAATATACAAGAGCTTATCTTGCATAGCTTATATGCAGTGTTTTGTTATCTTAGCCTAGAATCCTGAGGACTTTGTATCATTAGAGTTCCTGAAGCAAACTCCCCAGATATAGTGGATGGGTATATTTTGTACTATGCAAAGAGACCTCAGTTAAATGTGTGTCAGTGACTCCAAAACACCTTTCCTTCTCTACCTTCCTTTATATGGCACAGAACGACCTGTAAATAATTAAAATATGAAAACAACGCTTTTTCACGAATTTAGGCTTGTGTTAAAATAATATTTATAACATTTTATTGAATGGAACAGAAATCTTCAGCTCCCAGGAGCAATACAGTGAATCCTGTAGGCTTCTGTTTTGTCCCATTATGAAAAAATTAATTGCAAATCGACAGTTCCCACACTTTTAACTAAATCGGGACGAAGGGATATGTTTCCATACAAATAAGAAATGCCAATGTTATTAATCAAGTAGAAATGTGGCAGGGTTAGGATGCCTTTGGCTGATGTGACAATGATGACTGATTAGTCTCTTGTTATGCAAATAACCCTAACCTCTAAGAAAAGAAAAGTAATGATATAAAATATTCCAAGAAGTGGCATGGGGAATTATTACTTGATTTCAATTTCTTTTACATACTATATTAGTTTGAATAATTGTGGCTCACAGAAGATCAAATATTCAAAGAAGTTAGTTTTCCAGGTGGTGGGACGTTTAGAAAGAATTAGGATTTGTGTTTTCATTAAAAGTGATTTGGCACTGGGCTCGAAATATCAAACAACCATTGAAATATCAAAAACTCTCTCTCATTCTCTCTCTCTCTCTCTCCCCCTCTCTCTCTCTTTCTCTCTCTTTGTCACTCTCTCTCATTCTTTAGCTCATTATCATCCATTCTCTCTCCTCTCTCTCTCTCTCTCTCTCTCTTTCTCTCTCTCTCTCTATTTCCCTCTCTCTCTCTCTCTGTCACTCTCTCTCTCAGTCTCTCTCATGTTTTAAGCCATTCATCAAGTGGTTGGCATCTAGTATTAATACATTGCGTGTTAATTACACACAGTAAGGCAATCAACATTTATGATATGGATGTGTAATGGTCCTTCTTGCTTCTTTTTTTTTTTTTTTTTTTTTTTTTTTTTTTTTTTTTTTTTTTTTTTTTAGTTAACTCAACCTGGGAATATAGAACCGCAGATAAAGAACTGCCTCCATCACATTGGCCAGTTGCCACACCAGTAAGGAAGGATCTTTCTTGGATGGCTGTTGTTGAAGGGACTAGCCCACTATGGGTAGTGTCATCATCTATGAAAAGGATATACAAAGTGTGGTTTGGACCATAGAAGGGTCAGAAATTGATGTTTCTGGAAGAACTAAAGATCTATATGGCATGAAAAATTAAAGTGCCCGCTAATTTGTAAGTAAATTCCATACTTACCAGCGTTCAATATTTTGTCTACCCATATTTCAAAAGTAAAATTATCAAATCTATTTCACCCTGTTTTACTGCATTTAATCTATGAAATTACTTGTAACCAGAAATACTGAATAATTTTAAAGGACTTTAAAACATGACTGGTTGATATTGGGTTTGTTTAACTTTATCACAACTTTGAAGGCAGGACCAAGAGCTAGATTGTCTTCTCATTTTGCAAACAATCCATGATTCAAGGTTGCAACTGGCTTCAATACAAGGTACTTAACACTGTAAAATTCCTGCTTTGTTTGAATAAAATAGTAATTGCTCTAACTTTGGGTTTTCATAAACAGAATTTTGATGTGCTATCCAGTGTGCTGCCTCAAAGAGTCTGGCACCATTTCTGACACTAAGAACAGTTTAAAGATAACCAGGGAAAGTTTGGAACAGGGAAAATAACCACCAAGGATGTTGGTGAATCAGAAACTGAAGGCTTTCACAGGAGGAAAACGAAAACAAAAGCAAAACAAAGCAATCAACAAACAAACAGAAACCCAACCACCAAAAAATATAAACAATACAAGAGTGATTTACTTGGGCAGAATGTGACTCAGGTCATCAGGGCATTTCTGTAGGGATTTCATTTTGGATTTCTAGGAGGCCATATGAAAAGGTAAAGCCTAGATGGTTAATGTTTCTGAGTGTAATTAGGGAAGGAACCAGCATGAGTGGGGTTCTATGATGCAAGCTGAACTAGGTGATGTCACAGAGCACTGGCCATAGATTGCACATCTATTCCACTTAGAGACACTAGAATGCCTAGAAGGTGTGTCCACTATTTTCCCAGTGGTCTGTGAAAGGCAAGCCAGCTCCTGAACTCCAACTTGTTCCTCAAGCTTTTGTGGCCTGGTCTGTATCAAAAGACAGAATCTTGACGACTAAGACATTTTCTTTGGGTAAGTACATTTATGAAGTAACTGGGACCATCATAGCTATAGAAAGCTGAAAGTTTTCCCTCCCACACTGAGTAACTGTACATACTAAATTCTCCCATGTTTGGGGCCAGGGGCATGGCTGATCCAGTTTAGTTGATCTCCTGAATTTATTATCCTTGCTAACGATATCTCCTTCAAAATTCCATTAAAATGCCAAAGCTCTTCATTGTCCTTATGTATTTTAGAAGATGTAACTTCTAAATGGCTGATATTGCCTGGACTTGTTGAGGCCGGAGTTGCAGTGGCAAATAATCACCAAATAATCCTGAGGCTGGGTCAGGTAACACAATACAGAAGGCCAGTGGTGTGCTGTGTCCCTGGGATATTTGTGAATATTGCCACCTATTTCACAGCTTGCAGGTACAAGAGAGGGTAGGTGACAACTCTGGCTCATTTTCTTTATTCTGTTCTCTCCTTGATCATTTTGGGTAAAAGGCATACCAACTTCCACATTGACATAGACATGCAAGGAGATGTTCCTCAGCAGAGGCAAATTAGCTCAGGGCTGAAGACATATTCATCTGAGTATATTATTCTGAGCTCTCGAGAATTACTTGTTAATTTCCCTTTGATAATTTCCTTGTTTCCTTTATTTATTTGTTTGTTGTTGTTGTTGTTGTTTTGTTTGTTTGTTTTTTCTTTGGATGGGTGTTTAATTTTACTTTGAGTGTGTTTGTGTGTAGCTTTGGCTGTTAGGAAAATCACTTTGTAGAATAGACTAGCCTTTATCTCACTAAGGTTTGCCTCCCTCTGCCTCTTGAGTACTAGGATTAAAGACTTGGGTTACTACCATCTCCTATTAACTTCTGATTTGATTGTTTGTTTTGTTTTGTTTTGTTTGTTTTTCTTTTTTGTTTTTTGTTTGTATGTTTTGTTTTGTTTTTGTTGGTTTTTTGTTTTAGTTGTTAATGTTGTAGCTGATTTGGAGACATTTTTTCTTTGTCTACCACTGGCTGCCCTGGAACTCACTTTGTAGACCAGGCTGGTCTCTAAGTCAGAAATCTGCCTGACCCTGCCTTCTGAAAGCTGGGATTAAATGTGTGTGCCACCATAGCTGGATTATGAGCTTCTTATTTTGATCAAATTAAGTTTAGAAGCCCAAACATGTTTAGCATAACCTTCTTGACCTGCTCAAAAATTCCATTAGAGAAGAGCCTTGGTCCTGCATTCTCTCCCACCCTACACCCATTGCCTTTCAGTAACTCATATATATGACAGTAGCAACAGCATTGTGTCTGGTTTAAACAGGCAATATCTTCAATCCAAGGCAATGGGCAAGTATATTTGAACACAATGATAGCCACAAGACATCTGCCTGGGTTTGGTGTGGTATACCGCAGCAAGGCTACAGCCATGTAGAAGAAAATACCTTTGAAGAGGCTTAGCATGTCATCCCTCATGAAGAAGAGGAGGAGGAAGTCTTCTTCCAACACCCTGAGGAATATTGTCGGCTGCAGAATTTCTCACAGTTGGAAGGAAGGTAATGAGCCTGTCACCCAATGGAAGGCCATAGTTCTAGATCAACTGCCAACAAACCCTTCTCTTTACTTGGTGAAGTATGATGGAATTGACAGCATCTACGGACTGGAGCTCTACAGTGATGACAGGATTTTAAACCTTAAGGTTTTGCCTCCCATAGTAGTATTTCCTCAGGTGAGGGATGCCCACCTCGCCAGAGCCCTGGTTGGCAGAGCGGTACAACACAAATTTGAGGGGAAAGATGGCTCTGAGGTCAACTGGAGGGGGGTGGTGCTAGCCCAGGTGCCAATCATGAAGGATTTGTTTTACATTACCTACAAGAAGGATCCAGCTCTCTATGCTTATCAGCTCCTGGATGACTACAAGGAAGGTAACCTCCACATGATTCCAGACACTCCTCCGGCTGAGGAGAGATCAGGAGATGACAGTGATGTGTTGATTGGTAACTGGGTGGAATACACCAGAAAAGATGGTTCCAAAAAGTTCGGAAAGGTTGTTTACCAAGTTCTAGCCAATCCTTCCGTGTACTTTATCAAGTTTCATGGTGACATCCATATCTATGTCTATACTATGGTGCCAAAGATTTTTAAAGTTGAAAAATCATAAAGTACAGAAACGTAAACATATAGGACTGGAAGAAAAAAAAAGTTTTTTTTTTCCTGTGTTGGCTACATAAGGGTCTTTGATAATCCCAGTATCTTTGCCAATAAAATGTGTTTTGTTCTAAAAATGTAAATGTGTGACATGACATGCTGTGAGTGAACAATTTGCTGGACGAGATGGCCTACAGTGGAAAGAACTTCAAATGAAGATGAAAGTTTCATTTCAGGCGGTGAACAGTACATACACCTAAAATCATACATGCTAAAATGAACAGCTTCTCTGGTCTGCATGCAGAATAAGGAATTGGAGATGGAACTTGGAGGAGCAGGGATGGCAGAAAAAGATGGATGTTTAGTAAGTAGGGGAGAAGGACAGGACATAGGTAGAACCTCTGATGTGAAGACTGAAGGAGAAACAAAAAGTTGGGGAAAGTGGGACATTTAAAATTAATGTGGCCTTGTTGCACAAGGTGAAACCCAGAAAACTGATTGAAATAGACTCAGAAATCAGAGAAATCACGTTTTCTTTGAATAATGACACTTAAAGAAACCTGTCTCACATTTTAAGATTTAATATCTTTACTTATGTGGGTGGGGATATGGTATGTGCTTTTGAGTACAGGTGAACACAGAGACATGCATTGTCAGGTCCCCTGGAGCTGACATTAAAGGTGATTATTTGCCATTGGATATGAATTCAAGAAACCAAATCCATTTTTCTTGTGGTGCAAAAGTGCTTGTTACCATTGATTCATCTCTCTAATCCCATAAAGATATCTTTTTTAAGAAATCCAAAATTCACATGCATAAAACAGACCAGATTGAAGATAAGAAAGTTCTAATTGATGGTGACCATTAAAAGCAATAAGGGACACACAAAGAGTAGAGGACACTGAGAGACAAATGAATTCTAAGTTGGAGTTCTCAAAAAGTTAAGCTGGAGACACAGGAAGAAGAGAAATTTTAAGGAAATAGTCAAACTTGGGCCATATCCACATTGGCTTCTTTGTTTTCTTAACAAATAGCCAGCCTGTCATTACAGATGGGTGTGTTTGTGTGTGTGTGTGTGTGTGTGTGTGTGTGTGTGTGTGTGTGTGTGTGTGTTTGTGTGTGTGTGTTTGTGAGTGTGTGTGTGTGTGTGTGTGTGTGTGTGTGTCCATTTTTACACAGGCCATCTAGACTAGTGAATGTTTATATTTATGAGACTCCCTAAATCATCACAGAAACCTTGATTTTGTGTAATGAGTTCCAAAAGTAAAGTAAAACAGAAAATGAATATGCTGTGAGATAATTTTGGGTTGGAATGGATCCTGAGTTCCTTCCGTGAGCACTCTTTCCCTGTGATGAATCCTGTGATCTTTTGCAGGTCTCCAATGAGATCCCCAGATAACCATAAAAAGCCCCACAGTGGCCTGTTCCACCTAGCTCTCCTCTAAACACATGACCCCCTACATACCTATGTATAACTTCAGCCTGTCTATAGCCTGGAAATTCTAGTCTTTTACTTATATGTGACCTCATTCTTAGAAAACACTGAAGGTGTAACCAATGCATATATGCTGACCTCTTTTCTACGCCAGTTGACATGGGTTTCAAATGTTATGAGTTTCCCCACTGTGTGGGTCACTTTTTGAGGAGCCCGTGTACTTCATGGAGGTCTGCCTGGGTTCCATCTATACTCTCAGAGGTTTTTTTTTTTTTTTTTTTTTTTTGAGGCAGGAATGCCATGGACTCAGTCATTACAATTTTCCTCTCTAGAATAAGTTTGTATGCTTCAGCATTTGATAATAATCTCTATTGTTGATTAATTTTAATATCTGGGAGAGTTTCTGCAGTAACTGATTCTCTTAGGGATTAGTTGCTGTGAAAAGACACCATGTCAAAGGCCACTCATAAGAGCCAACATTTCATTAGTGCTTTTCTACATTTCATTACACGTTCAGAGATTTACTCCACGATCATCAAGGCAGAAAATATGGCACTGTCTAGGCAGACATGGTGGTGGAGAGGAAGTTTAGAATTATGCATCTTCATCCAAATGCTTCCAGGAAAAACTATGTATTCTGCATGCAGGGAGGGTCTCTTCCACACTGGTAGAGCTTTAAAGCCCCAAAATGATATGCTTCCTCCAGCAAGGCCAGACCTATTCCTACAAGGCCACACCTCCTCATAGACAAAATATATTTAGAATGCCACACTGGTTTCATAGCAATTGACAAGATCTAGCTTCTTCAAAGAGGAGGAGCCTCAGTGGAGAAGATGCCTCCACAAGATCCAGCTGTTAGGAAATTTCATAATTGGTGGGAGAGCACCCACTCCATTGTGGGTGTTGACATCCTTGTATTAGTAGTCCTGGGTTCTTTAAGAAAGCAAGCTAAGCAAGTCTAGAGGAGCAAGACAATAAGAATCACCACACCATAGCCTCTGAATAAGCTCCTGGCTCCAGGATCCTTTGTTGTTTCAGTTTCTGTCCCAACTTCTTTGATAATTAACAACAATGTGGAAGTATAAGCTGAATACAACCTTTGCTATGGAATTTGCTCTTTGGACATGGTGGATCCTTACAACAATAAACATAGTAAGACATTCATAGGAAAAATATCTAACAGTGCCAATGCCACTAATCTTAAAACCACAAATAATAATGTGTAGACATTTTATTTTTATTTAAAGGTAAGATATACTCGTGTACCTACCTGAGATGTAATTGTTCTAGTTTGCTTCTTTCTCACTATGTAGAATACTACAATCAAAAATAACTTGGAAATAGAAGTGTTATAGTCTATCACCGAGGAAGACAAAACAGGAAGTTGTATCAGTAACAGCAAAAAACAGCTTATTGGCTTGCCACTGTCTTAGTCACTCTTTTATTGATGTGAACAGATACCATGGATAAGGCAACTATTAGAAAACAAAACATTTAACTAGAGGCTTGCTTACATTTTCAGAAGTTTGGTCATTCACCAAGGGAGGGATCCCATCACTGGAGCAATAGAGAACTATTGATCCTTAAGCAAAGAGAGAGATTCTGCCATTGCTTTGGCTTCTTGAAAACTCAAACCCATCCTTGTTGACACACCCACTTCCTCCAATGAAACCACACCTTCTCTTATTCCTTCTAATCTTTAAACTCACTGCCACTTCCCAGTGACTAAGTATTCATATATATGTGTCTATAGAGAACTTTCTTATTCAAACTACCAATTTTCTATGGCTTGATCATCTTTTATTATTTTAGTACAGTCTAAAAGGCTCCCAATTAAAATGACTACTGTTGAGCTTAGCCACAGTGGTGGGCCCTCCCACATCAATCATTACCCAAGAAAATATCCTATAGACTTACCTAATAACCAAGTGAATAGAGACAGATCTTCAATTGCTCTCTCTTCTCAGGTATCCGTTGATTGTCAAGATTGGGAAAAAATAAAGTCCCATCACAGGAATATTTTACTGACTCCACAACCTACCCAAACATTACTGAACAGCATTTCCTCCTCTCTGCCCCTTCATAGACCCACTTCCATGCATGGCATAAGTGAAGGATAACTTCTTTCATCAGCATTGATACTCAATAATAGGTGAAATGATGTGAATATGTCCTATAGCCACACAACCCCCCACATTCTACTGTGTGTTACACTTACTGGGGTACAACACAATCTGTCCAATTTCCTGCCAACTCAGCTATGAGAAAAAAAAATCTCATCAATAGATCCAATGAATTTTACCTGATTTCTTTCTCCTGGGGCAACTCAGTGTTATCCCTTCATGCATATATTGGTGTCTTATTCATCTGTAATAAAACCACTACTATTAATAGATACATCACAGGAGATATGACAAATACCAACTCCCATGAACAGCTGCACAGTTGGCCAAGCCTTTTCAGTGCTTTTTTGAATTTTCCTTTGTATACTAAAAAATCAATTGATTTCCTTAAGTGTATAATTTAATGATTCTAACACATTTTCACCTCCATTCCATTTTCCCCTCATTTTCTGCTTCTTCATATGATATTGCAATCTATTAAAATACAGTAGTGAAGGCAGAGGGAGGATCAGTGTGGGAAGCTGCAAAGTTCTTTATTTCTAAAACAACAGATACACTGTCTGAATATTCCAGATACAACTTTTTGGTAACTTTGGGTCTACTGTTAGCATGAAATTTCTAGAAAAAAAAAACCTTAAAGAATTAAGCCATGGTTCCTCTGGACCAGAGAGTTCAGTATCACTAATGAGTCATATTCATGTCAATCATTTTCATCACTGTTACAAGATGCCTACCAACAAGGAAAACAGGTCCATGGTCACAAGAGTATGAAAGGGGCATGAATGAGCACAATTGTCCAATTTATTGGCAGCCAGTAAACATCAACACAGGAAGCGACCAAATACAATAAACACCTTCCAAGACATGTTCCCAATGACCACGTTCCTTTACAAGTTTCTCACCCCTTCCATGCACACCCATCAATCAACGCATAGATTAAAGCCCTCAGGGTCCAATCACTTTTCAGATTGAGTATATTGTTCTACCTATGAACATTGTACTTCGGGCCAAAACCTTCATCAAAGACCCAGGACAGACATTTCAAACCCATTTCACCACAGCATTCTTTATGCTACACAAAGTGATAGGATCTATCTGTCTCTTTAAGGGTATCTCTATCAAGCAGTTCCAAAAGGAAAATGTCCAGGTAAACAGCATCAGCACCTCCAGGAGCTTTTATAAATGTGAGTTCAAGAAGAGCAAAATTGCAATGAAATTTAAGGGTCTTTGTCCCGCATCTCTGCATCTTAAAACCATAGGGTGAACACAGAAATGTAGGTCAAAAGTGTAAATTTCACCTATACTACAACTAATTGGTATGATTTCTAGCCATCTCTACGTTCTGTCTGTTACGGAGTCCACCAAGTCTGCCTCAAGGCATATTGCATAGTGTGAAATAGTGCCAGCAGTTGATTGCAAACAACACTATGTGTTGACTTGCATGTAAAATGAGACATGTATAATATAGACACATTTGTACATACACACATACTCACAGAAAGAGGCAAGCAGTAGAGAAGCTTTGTCTTAGGAACCCTCATGGAAGAGATGGTAGAAATCTTGTAAGGCAGAGAGGTCACTGAGACACTGTCTCTACTGCACAAAATCAGGCCAGTCTTCCTTGCATCCCTAAGTGGTATGGTATCACTATCCATCATCCCCATCTGAGAATATATGGACTATTGATGAAGGGTGGAGAATCAGTTTTCATCAAAGGTAAGGCTTTTGTATGTGATAGGTTTGCCATGCTCTACTGGTAGCCCCATGTCCAAGAGTTTATGGGCAACACAATTGATTTGAATTGGGTTGTATCAAAGGGGAGAAAAGTAGACTTGAACTTGGGAGGATGATTAAGGTGGGAATGGGTCTGGTTTTGGTCTGGGAGGAGTTATCAAGAGAATTGGAAAGTGAATTCCATCAAAAAATTGTATGAAGTTCTCAAGGAATTAATTAATGTAGTTCTTAATATACAATGTCTGTACTGAACATATACAGACCACTTATATTTCAATCTCCTAAATAGCAACTCATTTTATAGCACTTACATTACATTAAGTGCAAAAGTAATCCAGAGATTATTTAAAATAAAGAAGGATCAGGGGATATGGCCCAAAGACAATGCCATGTGTGTGTTCAAACATTCACCTACAACACCAGTGCTTATGATTTTGGGAGGGGCAGAGACAGGAAGATGACTGTGGCTTCCTGAAAGCCACCCTCACTACTAGCTCAGCAAGAAACCCAGTCACAAGGGGATAAGTTATGGAGGAAAAGAGTAGATCACACTATACCCTTCCCTAGCCTCTGAACTTACCTGTACAGTTCTCTATGCAGACTCACATAAATATGATTAAAATATGCAAGAGGTTATTTTGCATAGCTTATATTCAAAAGCAATGTTGTTTTAGACTAGAAACCTGAGGACTTTATATCATTATAGTTCCTGGAGCAAACTCCCAAGATATAGATGATGGGTATATCTTCTTACTGTGCAAAGGAAACCTCAGTTAAGTGTGTGTGTCAGTGACTCCAAACAGCTTTCCTCCTCTATGTTACTTTATATAGCATAGAATGATCTGTAAATAATGAAAATATGAAAACAAAGCTTTTTTGAGATTTTAGGCTTGTGTTAAAATCATATTTATAACATTGTATTAAATGGAAGTGAAATCTTCAGCTCTCAGGAACAATACAGTCAATCCTATAGGCTTCTGTTTTGCCCCATTGTGAACAAAATTAATTGCACATCAACAGGTCCCACACTTTTAACTAAATCAGGGAGAAGGGCTATGTTTCCATACAAATAAGTAATGTCAATGTGATTATTCAAGTAGAAATCTGGCAGGGTTAGGATGCGTTTGGCTTATGTGATAGTGATGACTGATTAGTCTCTTGTTATGCAAATAACCCTTACCTCCGAGAAAAGACAAGTAATGATATAAAATATACTATGAAGTGACATGGACACTTATTACTATATTTCATTTTCCTTTACATACTTTAGTTGTTTGAAAAATTGTGGCCCACAGAAGCTCAAATATTCAAAGGTGTTAGTTTTCCAGGTGGTGAGATGTTAAGAAAGAATTAGAATTTGAATTTTTATTAAAGGAGATTTGTCACTATTCTTTGAAATATCAAAAATCCATCAGGCTCTCTCTCTCTCATTCTTACTCTCTCCTCATTCTCTCTCTATCTCTGTCTCTTTGTCTCTATCTCTGTCTCTCTCTCTCTGTTTCATTCTCTGTTTCTCTCTGTCTCTGCTTGTTGTCTGTAGTATTGCTTGTGAGCTCTCAGATACTGCTCTACACATGTGTGCCTGCCTGTTGCCATGGTGTTTACCATGATGTCCTGGAGTCGCCTTCTGAAACTGTAAGACCGCAATTAAATATTTCATCTTATAATTTGGTGTGGTCATGTCTCACATCAATAGAACAGTAACCAAGACATCCATATTCCAGTTTATTTTTTCAATCGTTCTGTACTTATTTCATTAAAGTTACCTTTTGTCCATTGAAAAGTTTTAAGAATACTTTTAAAGGTCCTGAACAAATAGTGCCAGTAGGAGTGGCACTGTTAGTAGGTGTGGCCTTGTTGAAGTATGTGTGACCCTGTTGGAGTAGATGTAGCCTTGTTGGAGGAAATGTAACACTGTGCTTGTGGACTTTGAGATCGGCTATGCTTAAGCTGTCCCCAGTGTGGCACACAGTCTCCATCTTCTACCTGTGTATCAAGATGTAAAACTCTCAGCTCCTTCTCTAGCATTGTGTCTGTCTGAATGCTTCCATATTTCCACTCATGATAATAATGGAGTAAACCTCTGAAAACAAGTTACAAAGTGTTCAAGAGTTACTGTGATCCTGGAGACTCTTCATGGCAATAAAACCCAAACTAACACAAACACAAACATTCAAAAACACATTTGATATTTTGACTATTCTTGGCCTAGGGAGTGGCACTACTGGGAGCTAATAACCTTGTTGAAGTAAGTTTGGCCTTGTTGAAAGAAATTTATCTTTGTGAACATGGACTTTAATGCCCTCTGCCTAGCTGCCTGAAAGCTAATCATTTCCTAGCACCCTTCAGATGAAGATGTAGAACTCTCAGCTCCAAATGCACATGCCTGCCAGGATCCTGCCATATTCCTACCTTGATGATAATGGACTGAATTTCTGAACCTGTAAGCCAGGGTAAATTGAAAAGTGTCTCTGCTGATAGTTGGTTGCTATTCCAGAAAGACCAAAAGTTATGACGTACCATCCAGAGTCTGAGAATACATTGGTTTAGCTTCTAGCATTTGACAGAAAACAGGATTAACAAGATAATGAGAATATAAAACTTCCTATTTCATACTTAGAGACACATGGGTTATAGATCTGCGGAACTCAAGGTTTCATGGGTGGTATCTTAGGGTGATTAGTGTCTTTATATGAGTGCAGTGTCTGTTCCCAAGTCTGATGTCACACATACACATATGTTAAGTAATGAGTAGAATATCTTCAACACTTGCTCTCTTAGAGTGAAACCCTCTCACCATTTTGACTAGTTTGACTGGCCAATACACTATTGGGATATCTACCTGTCTCCACCCCACAGTGTTGCAGATATGAATAGACATGTCTGGAATTTTACAGAGGTGCTGAGAATACATGAACTCCACTGAGCCATCTTCCCAGCCCCCAGCAGGGTATTGTTTTTTGAAATCAATGATCACATCAGTAGAGAAATGAAAACCAACATGACCCTGATATTCTACCTTACCTCCACCTTACACCAATAAGTGAATGTTAAATATAAATTTAATTTATGTCCAAATGAATCCAGATTACATTCTAATGAAAGATAAAATTGGAGTGTATCCAGATGAAAGCTATGTTAGTAGATATTTGGCCTTTTATATGGAGAATAACCTATATTTTCGGTACACTAGGAGAGCAAATGCATGTAAATGAGTTCAACCAAAGAAAATCTTTGTTCCAGTGAATTTCTTTGTAAAATAAAGTTGAAAATCATGACATTTCAGTTATATATATTTAATTTTTTGAGTATGTTATTATGGGAACATGTGAGTTTTCTTGGATTCCGATTGCAATATTAGAGTATAGGGGACCTGATTATGTGGCACTATTATTTTTTATTAATTAATTCATTCATTGTCCACCTTCCTACTGTTCCATATCCCATATCTACTGCCCATCCCCTGTCTCCAAGGGCAAGTCCCCATCCTACCGGATCTCTAAACACCTTGGTGTCTCTAGTTTGTTGAGAATTTAGTGCATCATTTCTGATTGAATAGAGATCAAGCAGATTTTTTTCTGTGTATGTTTTAGAGACCTTCTGATAGTTCATATATGCTGCCTGTTTGGTTGTCTAGCATTTGGGAGAATTCTAGGTCCATAGTATTTGAGACAACTGGTCCTGTCAGCCTCCTTCAGTCTTTCTCAAATTAAACCAATGGTTCTGCAGATTCTGTCCATTGGTTGTTTGCATACATCTGCATCTGACTGTTACACCTGCTCATTATTTCCTCATAAGTACAGTCATCCTAGCATTCATATTACAAGTATCTGAATTCAGAAACCTACAGAGGCTGTGTACTGCAAGCAGGTCTTCTGCAAAAGCAATATATAATATCAGTACTAAAATTGATATCAGTGCTCTACAATATTCTATTCTATGTGATGAAATATCTCTCTCTCTTTCTCTCTCTCTCTCTCAATATATATATTCCTCTAACACTTAGTATGAATAAAGATTCTCTTATATTCTCTCCTACAAAGGGGATGATATTGACATGTCATCTGCAACATTCATTCACTTTCCTACACAGTTTGTGCTTTCTCTTAGCAATCAACTACTATCTAAATCACACATGCACTCAGATTACAAAGTAAGGTATCTGAGCTCATGCAAACTGTTATTCTGAGTCAGAGTAGGGGGAGGACAATTCCAAACTGTAGTTACGTCAAAGAGTATGGACTTTAACAACTTGTGAATCAGTAGAAGAAGAGACAATGTATAGAAGAGGTTGTTTTTTTTTTGTTTGTTTTTTTTTTTTGGTTTGGTTTGGTTTAGCTTATTGTGGTTACCCACAATCATTATAAGAAACACAGATTAATGCCTGTATCTTGAACTGAATGCAAACAGGGGCCTTAGAACCAACATTATATTTCTGTTACAATATACAATATATATTTTTAGAGATTTTTTTCAAATTTATTAGCTATTATACCCACTGCAACAAGTTTAAGAAATATTCCTACTGACCCAAATAGCAGCTTTATGATTCAGATGCAGATATTTTCACCCAATCAATGGATTGAAGAATCTGACCCCTGTTGTTGAATTAATGAGGTGAAAGATATTAAAGAAGAGGGCATCCCTGTGGTAGGATCCCTGTCTCAATTAAAGTGTTCCCTCAAGATGTCTGAAATTGTGGCCCAACAAAGAGACAGAATGAACCTGCTGATATGAGGCCTCCAACACACATACAGGAGAGGATTGCTGGGAGGAGAACTCTACAATTCCACTCTCACCACTGGAGGGCATTTCATCTAATGTTCCTTTTTTTTTTTTAATTCCTGAGAGTTTCTCACATCCCAGGTCTCTGGTATACTCTAGAGCCTTTTCTCATTTCCTCCTTCACAAAGTTGCCTGTTTCCATTCTTTTCGCTGGTCTTCAATTCAGTCCTGTTTCCCACAACCACAGTACCTGATCAAATTCCTCTATTCTCCTTCTTGTCCCATTTCCCACACAGGTCTCTCCCTTCCCCTATCTGTATTGATTTTTTAACCTTCTTTTCATTTCTAATTATGTTTATGACTAATACAATAATTGAAGTTTATTTTTTTGATTCATTATCTTATTAGTTTCCAAAGGTACATTGGTTTAATTTTATTTTTTATTTCATTTCATTTGATTTTTGAGATAGGCAGTTAGTATGTTTTGTATTCTCCAGGAAGGTCTAGAGTGTTGAGGTTCAGCATTCCATGCTAGTACCATTACAGGTATGTGAAAACTTACCTGGCTTTAATTGCTTATAATAAAATAGTCCCAAAAATCTATAAACACTATAAAATAAACACCTTCCATTCTGAGAGATGAAAATATTTCCTGTTCATTCACAAACCTCATTGATAGAAAGTATATTTGTTTCTTGAAACAAACTAAACTGCAAACTGAGAGCCATGATTAGCCCCCTATCTGGTTTCCAGGCTCAGCCACTTCTCTCTGTTCCCATTATTATCGATGCTCCCGAACAGGGGAATGCCAGGCCTACGACATGAGAGTGAGTGGGTAAGGGGAAGGGTTGGGGGATAATACAGGGGAATTTTGGGATAGCATTTGAAATCTAAATGAAGAAAACATCTAATTGAAAAAAAAATTAAGTGTATTCACATATGTACACAGGGACATGTGGCACATATGTACATAATTTAAAATTATCATTCCTTTTCAATACTGTGTTTTTTCATTTATTTTATTATTATTATTATTAATATATATGGCAATTCTGAAACTTACTTTGTAGACTAGAATGTCCTCAAACTGAGATTTGCCTACCTCTGCCTTCCAAAAACTGAGATAAAAGGTGTGTGCCACCACCACCTGGCTCCCGAAATATTTTTTTACTTAGTGGGAGATGTCCATTATTTTTTTCCTTTTAGGATATATCAAAATCATCAACATGTCATTTTTCCTTAATCAATTTATGAGATTAAATCAATCCCTGTAAAAATATTTCAAGTACTTTTGGAGACAGGTAAGTTTACAAGAAACATCATTTAAAAAATATTTTATTTCTGGAGCCAAAACCTTGAGTAGACCTTGCATGCAAACTCTGTAGCTAGCCTTATAACACCCGGAGGCAACTCCAATGCCAGGCATCTAACATTCATAGGATCCGATGATCAGACAAGAGGAAGACACAACATCATTTCCCAGCACCTGGAGTAGAGGGTACCAGAAAGACACAGGCATGCAGGAACTCCACCAGACCAGTGGTATGGATTGCATCCATTCTGTCTGGGACCGGGCCCTGAGCAGTCCTTGGATGCAAACTAAGCAGCCAGCCCCATAACACCCAGAGGAAGCTCCACTACCTGAAGATCTAACATGGCCAGGGTCAGAGGATCCCAGGATCCTAGGAGCTTAGTCACACCAGGATCTCAAGGTTCCAAGGGCAGCTTGACTCCCAGGATGTCAGACACACCCAGCATCTCAGAATCACAGTATACCGTAATAACAGGATCACAGAGACAGCTAGACTTTGAAGAGTTATGACACAACCAATATCACAGGAAGGACAGTCTGATGTAGCCAGGGCATGTAGCACTTGAGATATCCAGACGGTGAGAGGCAAGGATAAGTTAATAAGCAAGAAAAACCAAAGTTATTTGGAATAATCAGAACCCAACACTTGCACCATATCAAGTGGATACCCCAACACACCCTAAAAGTAAGACATGGATCTAAAGTCACTTCTCATAGTGATGATGAAGGACTTTAAGAAGGACATTAGTAACTCTCTTAACGAAATGCAGGAGAACACAGATAAACATGTAGAAGTCCTTAAAGAGGAAACACAAAAATCTGTTAATAGATTCAGGAAAACACAATCAAACAGGTGAAGGAGCAGAACAAAACCATCCATGATCTAAAAATGGAAATAGAAACAATTCACAATTCTCACTCAGGCCATGAACCTATGGAACATTCCCATTTACTGAGATCCAGGGGAGTAGCTATTTGGAAGATTGTGTCCCTAAATGTGAAGGTTGTGCTGAAACTCTTATGAAAATTGAGAACAATTTTAAATATGAAAAAAAAACACACAGTAAAAATTCATGTAGGCAAAATTGACAGCCTTCTATGTGTCACAAAACACACAAGCAGAGATTACAATTACAATAAATATTTTTATATCAAGGGGTCAAAACTCCTGATACAATCAATGCCCAAGAAGAGATATTTATTAGAGCACACACTCACCGGGGACAAACTGTCGTGACTGGGAAAGCATGGCAGGAAACAAAATGTTGATCTGTTTCATTGAGGGCCAGCATGGGGCCTTCTTACACTTTTGTGGAATAAGCAGCCAAGAGTTAGGTCAGAAATAGCCAGCTCCCTCAATTATGCCAAAGTAATCTATTTCTCCTAGGGAACAGTCCCAAATGTTCCACAAACTTGCTAGACTGTTCCACTAGTTTGAGACACCTGAGACTGTGGGGAAATTTCACACCCAATCTTAATGAAACTGAACCAGGCATGTGTAAAATACTTTTTGAAAATAGTTTCATTTCAATTCAGGAAAAAGGACAGAAAGCCCTGCTTTGTAATGGATGGAGTTAGTCTTTAGCTTCCATTGTGCACCCTAAATGAAACATAGTGTAAAAGAAGCAGTTTTCTATGTAGCAAGTGAGGAGTGAAAACAACACACTAATGGAGATAAAATGCAAAGAACCAGGATATATAGTAACAATTCCAATTGTAAGTGTGAAAAAACAAATATACATATATGTGAGTTGTGCTTGTTATTTCCCTACTGGTTTGATTGTACAGGAATAAAAAAAAATAGTCTGTCCCTATTGGCCACAGTTTCATTCATCATTGTGTTAGTGGATCCAATCTAGGTATTAACCATCAGGGTTTGACAGCAAAATCCATCGGCTCAATACACCAGACATTAGCTGGAAAGTGAGGTACAAGTAGGTAATGTCCTTTGGTTTCTTCTCTCTGAGTCTGTTATATGGGTGTCCTGTCATTGTTTGTTATTGTTGTTGGTTGTTGTTTTAAAATTTGAAATATTGAATGCAAAAGCAAGTGGCAGGAGCCCAACAGGTCTTTGCATTCTTACTTTCTCCTTTTCATCACTCTCCAATTCTTCCAATCCCCAGCTTTCATTCAAACATACAGAAACAATGTGAAAATAAGACTCTTTCATCATCTTTACTTTGTGTTTGCATGTTGGCTGTAATCATCTTGAAAACATTAAAAATCAGGCTAAGATTCTACCTATGTTTGATAGGGTTTCATTGCTATGAAGAGACACCATGACTCAGGCAACACTTATAAAGGAAAATTTAATAGAGGTTGTCTTACAGTTTTAGAGGGTCAGGTCAGTACATTATTATCATGGTGGGAAGCATGGCAACATCCAGGTAGAAGGGGTGATGTAGAAGGAAAGAAGTTTTCTATATCTTAATCTGAAAGCAAACAGGAGGAAGCTTGTGGCCAAAGCAGCAAGGAAAAGCATCTCTCTTCATCACTGGGCAGAGTTTGAGCACTAGATAAAAGCCAGCCTACACAATGATCAAGGCCACATCTGCTAATAGTGCCACTTCCCATGGGCCAAGGTTATTCTAATCATCAAACTGCTACATACCTGCAAACACTCCTGTATGCATGTATGCACACACACACAAACACACATACACACACACACACACACACACACACACACACATTCATGCATATTGCAAGTGAGCTTGCATAAAAATATATTTGTCTATTTACTCATATATTTATTTTTTTACTTACTTGCTTGCTTGCTTATTACTTATTTACTTATTTACTTAGTTTTAAATATTTTGCTGAAGAACTTTGTACATAAACATAATGAGTTTGAGTAAATCCATTCCCATCTTCTCCTCCTTGAATTGCTCTCCATTTCTCCTGTATCACTTTTAGCCTTAATTCCATGCACATTTTAATAAAGACCACTGAGTGAATTTAGTGCTGACTACATATGTGGGGTTAGGGAAAAACATCCACTGGAACATGGGCAGCCTCTGAGGAGCCAAATCTATGAAGAAAACTGGCCCTCACACCTGCAGCCACTAATTGCCAATTGTTTGGGGTGAAATTTTCTCTGCTACCTCATCTATTCTTCAAGAACTGTGAGACAGAAAATTTTAAAAAAGGTGTTGAGATCTGCTTACAAAGGACTTTAATCTCAGGATATGGGAATCAAAACCAGGTAGAGATGAATTCTCTGTTGATCTGCACAGGAAAGCACAGAAATCTAGGACTATACAGAAATATCCAGTTCCAGAGAAGAAAAACAAAAGAAACAGGGAGGAACTGGGAATTACATAGAAGAATTTGACTGTACAGATTGTAAATACTGTCTCTGGGAGTAATAATCAAGATACTTTGAAAGGAACAATCAAGCCATGTTTAAAAGACTGGACACACCATTTGGCATATGTTATATAAATCAGTAAAAACAATTAAAAATGTCTCATTAAAATTCACAACAGTCCCCTTAAGTTTTTTCTTCTGGTTTTCTTCTTTAAATAGCTTATTGAATCTGAAGTGATGGCTCAGCATTTCTGAACACTGGCAGCTCATGCACAGCATACACTTAGACTTGCCACATTTCCATAGGCTGTTTACAACTTCTTCTATTTTAGTAACCACAGGGAATCCACACTCCCCCTTCCCATGAGACAATGTATCCATACCTATACAGAGAATTCAAAACAAACAAAATCTCTTCAATCTGTCTCACCAATCATACATTAGGTCCAATGCTTGGGTGCTTTCTGTTTCAGGCTCACGATGATCAATGGTATATACTTTCTAGGTTGTATAACTGCACTTCATTTCTCTACCAGGAACCTTTCCTCAGATTCTGTCCTCAGCAAGAATCCCATCTAAAACCATCAGACACTTCTATGCATCAGAGGGAACAAGGTCTAGCTGTGTGCCTTGCAGGTTGGGTAGAGCACTGTCAATATCCCTTCTCCTCCAGCAAACCCTCTCAAGGCTCACAATGGTTGTCTTCCAGGATAAAATCTGATTGCCTAAGAGAAGGAGCAAATCATCTCTGCTTGCTCTAATGTCTAAATGGCATTGCAGATTAAGAAAAACCCTAGAGCTTCCCCAAGATTCTCAGTCCGGGAGCATTTGGACAATCCATTACTTTCATAGGGTCCAAAATTGTTTGAATTCTACAGACCAATGAATTGTCCCATTAGAAGCCAACTTTCCAGCAGGTAGCAGCAGCTCCAACTGCTGTCTCCAAAGGCAGTTAAACAAAAGCAACCTGAAGAGGCAGGTGAACTGCTCCTGGTCTCACCAAGGTGACTTTGGTTTCTGGTGGGAGGGGGCAATTACATGCTGTGAGAACTCTGTTCTGTTGATGTGCTCACCCACCAAAACACTCCTCTTGGAAAGACCAGGAATGAGTTCCTCTTCCAAAATCCCTCTTCTTGCATGTGGTGTTCATTCCATGTGTGTGGGGAGTAGGCTCTATTCCTTGGGTACTCTGTTTCTAAATGAGGTGACACACAGTGATCACTCTCTCCTACCTTTCACAGATGATTGAGACTCCTAATCTAGACATTATTTATTTATTTATATTTTTCAATCTGTGAAGGCAGATATAGTTGTTTGTGAACATTACAGTTTGCATGGACACTTCATATATGTAATACATCAGAGGATAGAAGAGGATACAGCAGCATATGCTGCTGGAATTACAGGGAGGATGAGAAAGAAAGGGGGGCAGGGAGTGAGAGGGAAAGAGAGAAACACAGACTGAGACTGAGATACAGAGAGATAGCAATACAGAGAGTGGGGAAGTTAGAAGGAAAGAGAGAGAGGCAGAGAGACAGAGAGACAGAGAGACAGAGAGACAGATAGAGAGACAGGGAAACAGTCACAATGTAATTGCTGGAAATTGAAGCCACGACCTGTGTGATAGCAGCAAGTCTGTCAACACATACATTGTCTCTTGAGATTTTGGCTCCAATTTTGAATTGGCCAAGAAAGGCCTGATGCTATGTATTCTGGAGCTGACCTTGTGTATATCATCGTATTCCTGGAAACAGTTTCACATCTAGGGAACATGACCTTTAATCAGTCTTGATGCATCTCACATATCCTATGCCCAGACACCAAAGGAGACATATGGAAGGTTTCCTGTTGTGGTCTGGTAAAAGGTCGCCATTCCTGACAAAAATCTCCAGAAGAATAAAGCCAATACAGTCAAATCAACCTTAGCCCTGGTCAGAGTGAGATACCTGCCTTCTTAATGCTTCTCAGTACAGCTCTATATAGTGTATTAGCTTACTCTTGGTCAGAATTCACCACAGATCACAAACATCCTATTCAGATTTCTCTCTCTTTATCTATTTTTTTTCTTGTTGTAGTGGTGGTGATTTTTTAAGAGAGCCTTATAAGAATTAATTTACTCTTAGATGAATTTGGACCTTTTGAGAAAGGTTGTGTTCCTACACCATTTTTCGCTCATGAGAAAATGGGGAGGTGGTACATGGCTTAGAGTATAAGATCATTGGCCCATGTGCACAGGTTCCAGGATTCAATTACCAGGGCCCATCTTGTCTGTCACAGCCACAGGTAAGTGCTGTTTCAGGGGATATGATACTATCTAACTTCTGATCTCTACACGGTCCAGTTTAGTGCACAGGCAGCAGACACACCCCTTCAGGTAAAACATTCATAAAATAGAAATAATGAAAATCCTACAGTTTACCAATTGCCATATAAAACTTGATTTCCAAATGATCACACATACTATTAGGAGAGGACCTCAAAATGTGGATTTTGATATATTTGATACTTATTTTTTCTTTCTTTTCTGTTTTACACCACCTAGGACCCCACATTCCAATGACCTGGAGGAGAGTAAGCCAGAGTTCTTCCATAGTCTTTGCTTCAGTTCCTGTCTCCACTTACCAGCTCTGATTAAGGTGTTGTCCAGACTTCCCTAGATAACACAGTTTAAAACCTGAAAGTTGAAAACAGAAAGAATCCATTACATCATTTGGTAGTTTTGGGTCCCAATTTTTATCTCTTTGAAATCAAGACAGGACTGTATGCTTGCAATAATGTTATCTGCCTGTGCTTAAACTTCTGACTAAAAAACTCTTTGTTCGAAACAGTGGAGTGACCGATGAGCATCAGACAGTTACATAGCAATTGTTGCCCTATGAATTTGGATACATCTCTGATTATATTGAAGATTCAAAATCAATTAAATGGTTTTAGTAGTAGGTAGACAGGCACCTAGTGTTGATGTAAAACAAATTCCACAGTAGATAAGTTCTAAAACTACATTATTCTGCATGATATCTCAGCACTAATGAATAGGCAGCTGCACAAGCAAAAGAAGAGGAAAAGGAAGAAACACAGGCAGACAGAGATGCAGAGGTTGAGAAACAGGCTGAGATAGAGAATGAAGAAGGAGAAAAGGAAGGACAGGCAGAGTCACAGGGACAGTCAAATGGAGATTCAGAATCAGAGACAGAGTCAGAATGTGTGGTGTGCATGTACCTAGTGTGTGTCTTTCTAATTTTTAGACCTTTTAGGAAGTTACATTAACTCAAGTGTCCTGAGAGATGGGGTGATTGGTTGCAACAAATTTCTCAGATTACAACCAGTATACCAAGACATGGTTTCTGTCTAATTGGCCACCCAGACCCAAGGAACACTTATAGTAGGAGAGATCCCAGGCTAATGGTTTTCTTTCTTATAATAAGTCTGTCTCTCCCAGTCACAGAATAAAAGGAAATTATGATTCATTGGAAAAGAACACATAAATGGCTCCAGAAACTCAGCCAAGTCTATTAAGATATATATATATATGTATATATATATATATATATACATATATATATATATATATATATATATATATACATATTATCAAAAAGCTCTCACACAACTTTTTAAAAATCCTGTACTGGATTCATCTTCTAAGTATACACTGTATGTTATATATAGTATATCATAAAATACTAAATAGGAATATCTAGCTATGTACACTGAATGTATACTGTGAGGAGCTGCCCTTTCAATCTCCATTACAAGATGGCACTGACATCCGTTGTTCTAACTGGTAAAGAAAAAGTCTGTGTATGTGCTGGGGTATTTTTCCATTCTTTGTGCCCTTCCTGTTCTGTGGCGTCATATGGGCTGATAGTGAGCAGCCCTTAGGGTGAAATATGTCTCTAACACTTCTTGTGGTCTATTTAAGGACCGAGTTTCCTGTTTTCTAAGCCTCCTCCCCCAAAAGCTAATCATCTTTCTCTTGAGATGGATTAAAGCTATGCTGCAGAAGGATCTGAGTGTGTCCTGTGTGTGTGTGTTCTCGCCGGTGAGACTCTTTATCATCACAGACACAGTATACTGCATGCACAGAGCATTAGTACTGTAACTCCATGAATAAATCATGTTCATGAAGCAACACTAACAGAGATTTACACACAATATTTGCATTTCATTTGTGTTCCCGAGATGAAAATTATTTTCATCAATACACATGGCACTGCATAGAACAGGTATGACTAATATTAAAATAGTAAACAGCTGACTGCAAGAAGTACAGAAATCAGAGTTAGTAAGTCTTATTGGAATACTATATTTACATACTCACAACATCCATTAGTGAAGAACTCCTGCTGCGTTAACTTTGCACAAGATTTATTGTCAAAACTTGTACTTTTAGTCTGGTGGTTGGTGGTTGGTTACACAAGTTGGTTGTGGTTTGTTAGAAGCCATAATTAAAGGAGAAGAACAAGGAAAGAAATTAAATTCAGAGATTTTCTAATTCCTCTCTCTAATCTACCCTTATTTCTGTCCTATCTAGCGCTAGGGGTTATAAAAAGAAGATCCTAGAAAATATCAAACACCAACTATAAAAATGAATTCTTAATTACTGTCCACCAGAAACCACCAATTGTGAAGAAATACACTTTATCTTCTTTATCATAAGTTTTAAAGGACTCTCTTCAATAGCTTCCTGAATGGACTGTTCTTTTTTCTTCTGTGTTCTTTTTCCTTGTGTGTGTGTGTGTGTGTGTGTGTGTGTGTGTGTGTGTGTGTGTGTGTGTGCATGAGGGTGAGTGTGTGTGACTTCCTGTGCATAATACCTTCCTGTGTTGTTAACCATTCATATTTGCTGTGGATTTATTCACAACAAACAGATAAACTGAATTGTGAGTATCTTTTTTTTGGGGTGTCTGTTTTGTTTTTCTTTTCTGGTGGTGGCTTTAGCATGTATGCAAATCAAACACTACCATCGAGTCACATCTCTAGCTTAGACAGGGTTTTGAATTCTTTAACACTAGTTATTTCTCTCCATATTACTGTAACATTATAATGTTTTTATTGTACTCCTGATCTGTTACTGAAATTTTATTTCCATTTATTCCAAATTTATGTAGGTGCTAAGCAACGTCAACCCATTGCTGATATTTTTTGTTTAGGCAACTTGATCAATAAATGTCTTCTTTTTCTGCCTAGTGCCATATTGTGTTTTCTTGAAGACTTGTATCTTATGAGCCGGAGCAGAAACTTGTAATGTACACTTGAGGAGGGTTTTTTGGGATTTGGAGGGTATTTCTGTGTATTAAATGAATGTCAGGTGCCTGATGTTCTATCAGGGTAATGGTGCTCCTTAAGCTACATGTTCATCTTTATGTTCTCATACACTTTTCAGAACAATATTTTTCAGTACCACAGAGCAAATGTTACAGGTTCTTAGCTTTTAAACTCTCAGTAAACACCAAAGTCTCAATTTTGGACTTCAGTGCAGCCTCTTCTCTAAAAGCTAGTCAGAGGATGCTTAGTCCTGTGAGCCCAATCCTTTCTTTTTATTCCAAGTATGAAGGCAAGCTGGCATTCCCTGTAAGGGTTTTGCAATTAGAGATTCTGGTGTCAGCAGATCTTACTTGTCACCCTATTGAGTTTGCTCATCTGTAATAGCAAGTGAAAGAGTGGTAATCAGTACCATGATGGCTCAAAAGAAGTCTAAAACACCACTGCATTCTGCCCCCTTGTGGGTGCCATCCCTGTCACATTTTGAAGAGAAACAGTGCTCCTTCCAGGAAGCTGCAGGGAATTGAACTGCACTCCTCTGCATGCTGTCAGACCCAGCCTCCAGGTCTGGACTGACTCTCCTTAAGGATAGTCACTTACCCTCCTGGCCCCAGTCCCTAATTCTCTCTCAGTTCTCCACAAAACAGGAGACTCTCTTTATTTTTTGTGCCAAATGATGTCAGCTTCATTTCAAATATCCTGATAAACTAAACTGGTTGGGTCTTAAAATAATTTCTTTCTCTCAAACACCTATTTACCAGGAAAACTGTCAGTGAGAATGGCTGAGACATCTAGTCTGGGCGAGTTTCCCATGATTAAGGGCAGGGAATATGAAGATAAGGCCAACTTATTAATATACTTCCAAAGTCTAGTTTTTATTGGCATCTCTAATGCTGTGCAGAAGAAATGTGAGATTGTGAGGTGACTTCACAGATTAATATAAGAGGTGAGTCTAGAAAATCAGGAGCTGTCTATTGAGAACAGCACTGGACCATGGCCCTCCTTTGAGGATTTAAACTTTAAAGCTTAGATAAACTGTAAAAAAATTATGTCTTTCTGAAATTTATGCCATGGAACGTCCAAATAATATCTTAGTTCATTGGTGTGATGTTTTTATACATGGCTGTAAATGCTTTTATGTTAACCTGTGTGTGCTAGTAAGTGTTTGCCTTCTTGACATGAAGCTAAAGTCACCTGGGAAGAGGAACCTCAAATTGGATCTGTCTACATTAGATGAGTCTATAGCCATGTTTATTTGTTTTCTTAGAAAATTTTCTTTAAATTTTCCATTTTATGTGACCTGAAAGTATCCATCTCCCTGTTTATCCTCCTACCATCGAACTCAGAGACACAGTGAAACTAACAGAAGTTATGGGCCAAATGAATTTAACAGATACCTATAGAACATCACCCAAAAACAGGAACACACATAATATGCACTCATTCTTAAGTGTATATTAGGCAAAAAACCATGGAATACCTATGATACAATTCATTGATACTATCCATTATCTCTACCTCTGGTCAGGATTGTTTTTCTGACTTTTCTTTGCATAGATTCCTGATTCTTGAAGGAGAGAGCTTGATAAAGGCATCCTCTTTAATCTTTAATTCTCTGAGTCTCTCACTCTCTGAGCATTGTCCAGTTGTGTCTTTCTGTGATTATTACCAGTTTTGTAGGAAATTCACCTCTGATGAAGGCTGAGGCATATATACTAACATATGGGTGGAGCCATTAGGATTCTTGAGAAGTCATTTTACTGCTGTGGTTATTTAACAAAATTTATGATGGCAGATTTTCACTTAGTGTTTTATGACCTTTCTAGTCTCAGATGCTTGGCCTGATATTTCCCTCCACATTTAACCCTCCTATTTTAGTGTCTTCTTCATTCCCTTATACCACTATATTCTACTTCCCCTTCCTTGGAAGAGGTCCTCCTTCTTTATGGTTCCTTACTAGAGAGCTCATTTCTGTTACCCTAAATGAAAAACAAACATATATAAACCTTACAAGCTAACTCCATACATAGGTGAAAACATGCAATTTGTGTCGTTCTGGATCTGATTTGACTGTTGGATAATTTCCCTTTTTTTTTTTTTGTTTTTTGTTTTTTTTTAGATGCTTCAGTCCTTTTTTTATTAATATTTTTATTACATATTTTCCTCAACTACATTTCCAATGCTACACCAAAAGTTCCCCATACCCTCCTCCCCACTTCCCTACCCACCAATTCCCATTTATTTTTTGGCTCTGGCATTCCCCTGTACTGGGGCATATAAAGTTTGGTTGTCCAATGGGCCTCTCTTTCCAGTGATGGCTGACTAGGTCATCTTTTGATACAAATGTAGCTAGAGTCCAGAGCTCCAGGGTACTGATAAGTTAATAATGTGGTTCCATCTGTAGGGTTGCAGATCCCTTTAGCTTCTTGTGTACTTTCTCTAGCTCCTCCATTGGGAGCCCTGTGATCCATATAATAGCTGACTGTGAGTATTCATGTCTGTGTTTGCTAGGCCCTGGCATAGTCTCACATGAGACAGCTGATTAACAGTTGATGGGAGAGGATCCAGTACTCAGTGAGTGGTGCTATCTCTGCAAAGATGGTGATAAAATATATAAGAAAGCAACCTGAGGGTAGTGTTTGAAAAATGACTCAGTGTTTAAGAGAACTGGCTGCTCTATTAGAAGGTCAGGATTTGAATCACAGAACTCAGGTGGCAGCTCACAGCCACATGAAGCTCCAATACCAAGGGACCAAGCTCCCTCTTATGGACTCTGTGAACCCTGGACAAAAAAGGCCCACAGACATTCATGCAAACAAAACATTTTATATACACATATATGTTATTAAAATAAAAGTTAAAAGGCATTTTTAAATTTTGTAAGTAGAAAAGCTGAGAAAACTGTGTTGAGAAACAAGCCAATAAGCAACCTTGCTCCATGTACCCTGCCTATAATCCTACATGGGTTCCTGCCCTGATTTCACTCAGTGATGGAGTGTGATGTGGAAGAATAACACAAACTAATCTTTTTCAAAAGAGAAGGGAGGAGAGGGGGATTGGAAAGGGGATTTGTTGATGGGAAACTGTGAAGGAAGTTATCATTTAAATTGTAAATAGATAACTAAATTAATGATGAAAAAAATAAGTCCTGTCAAGAACTCCAATGTGACAGTGTGAAACTGCTAATCTACAACCTGCTAAACTCACATGTGTGGGGTGTGGGCATGCAAGTGTTCTGTCTGAGCCTGCAGGCCACTTAAATCCTCAAAAACCCTGTGGAGTTCAACCCTGACTTCCTGGCAGAGATGATCCCCAAAGTGTAGTATGAAGTTTTTGTGCAGGTAGCAGACACCTCAATCTTGGCCCAGGTACACAAATAGCCAACTAGCTGCTATGAACAGGACAAGATACTTTTGAGGAAGATGTACCCACGTGTGGCTTGAGATTGATGTACTGGATGGTACTCTGCAATGCTCAGAATCCAGTGTTCTTTTCCCCATCATCCACAGGATCACCAATATGCTGTAGAATGATGAGGAGACAGAGAGGTAACCTTGCTAGCCACCACAATGCGATGTGGGAATGAGTATCCAGATGGAGGAAGACCCTCATGAAAGCAGTGGGGAGGGGATGGGATAGAGGGTTTCTGGAAGGGTGGGAAACTGAAAACGGACATCATTTGAAATGTATATAAAGAAAATATACAATTAAAAAAAGACCAACCAAAGTGTACATAGGGTGGGGCCCATGGCTGCAGCTTCATATGTAGCAGAGAATGGCCTATTTGGACACCAGTGAGAGGTGAAGCTCCTGTTCAAGAGAAGGATCTATACCCCAGTGTAAGGGAATGTCAGGACTAGGAAGTAGGAGTGGGTATTTTGTTGATTACTGAGAGGAGGGATGGCATAGTGGGTTTTCAGAGGGGAAACCAGGGAAGGGGATAACATTTGAAATGAAAATAAAGAAAATGCCTCATAAAATAAAATAAAATAAAACAAAATAGATTGAAAACAACCACCTAGACACAATAAGTTAATAGCAGAATGATAAATAAAAGAAGACAGTGTAGTGGTGCATACCTTTTATCCCTGCTCTTGGTAGGCAGAGGCAGGGGCAGGCAAATTTATGAGTTCAAGGCCAGCGTGATCTCCAGATTGAATTCCATGACAACCAGGGCTAAACAGAGAATCCCTGCCTCGAAAAAACAAAAAACAATAAACAAATAAAGAGAAAATAAATGACACACAGGCATGCAGAAGAGGACTGGTCCCAAAGACAGCTCTGTCCTAAATATACTAGAGCACATTGCTTCACAAAATGAATTCTGAACATGTTCTCACATAGGGCATTTGAATATACTTTCTAGGTTAACCCCATATGATCACAAGAAACAAAAGGTAGCAAGAAGATCAGAGTCAGAAGTATATCTCAAACTCATGTCAAAGACAGTCTGGGAGGCACACCATGCTTCGGTTTTCAAAGTTCCAGAGAGTGGTTCTCCACCTTTTTAATACTGTGGTTCCTTCATATATATACTTCCTTATGCTGTGTGGTGCCCCAACCGTAAAAATATTTTTTGCTGCTTCATAACTGAAATGTCCTACTGATATGAATTGTAACATACATTTCTGACATACAGATAGTCTTAGACAACTCCTGTGAAATTTGTCACAAGGACTAGCAACCTACAGGTTGCCAACCACAGTGCCAGCAATTAGGAAAACTAGCCAGCCCCTTGATTTTTACAATGTTGCCTTCTGTAACTGTGGTAGAATAGATGTGCTCTATTTTAGTGGTCTAAGCATGTGAGGATCTGTAACACTACCTGGAAACACACATACCAAATTGGATGAGGGAGTCTATTTTTTCTGTCCTGGACATTGCAGGTTTGAGACAGCTCTAACCAAATAGAAGAGAAAGGATACTGGATGAATTCCTACTCAAAGTCTTTGGAGACAACAGGGATTTTATTGGGTTCTCATGGAGAATGGGAGAGTGTTTGTGCTCCATTAAAAAGGTACTCACATTCACTATTTTGATGCCTTTCTTTCTATTTGAGTGTGCTTTGTACTTTTGTCTGCTATGTGTTGTGTTCTGTGTTCTTTGTTACTAACTCTAGGGTTCTTACCATACTTGGAAAATGAAAGTCAGTTTGAAAACCTTTCATATTTGTTCTCTGTATAGAAACTCTCTCTCTCTCTCTCTCTCTCTCTCTCTCTCTCTCTCTCTCTCTCTCTCTCTCTGTCGTTTTCAAGACAGTGTTTCTCTGAGTAGCCACGTTTGTTCTGGAACTCACCCTGTAGACCAGGTTGGCCTCGAACTTAGAAATTCACCTGTCTCTGCTTTTCGAGTGCTGGGATTAAAGGTGTTTGCCACCACCACTTGGAAATATGATTCTTTTAAAAAATTAGATTATGAGTCCTTTATACCAAAAATAAGATCAAAATTTCAAGGAAGGTACTTTTAATTGAAAATGCATCTTTCTGATAAAAAAAGGGGGGGGGTATTCCATGGAGATACAGAAGGTTGAAAATGACCCAAAAATTATTGTTCGTCAACTAATTCCTCATCAGCTTGTAATTTTCTGAGGATATTGGCCACTGAGGCTTGAAGTATCAAAAACCCATCAGGCTATCTCTCTCTCATTCTTTCTCTCTCTTTCTCATCCTTTCACTCTCTCTCATTTTTTCTCTCTCCTCATTCTCTCTCTCTCTTTCTCTCTCTCTTTCTCTCTCTCTTTCTCAATCTCTCTCTCTCTCTCTCTCTCTCTCTCTCTCTCTCTCTCTCTCTCTCTCTCTCTCTCTCTCTCTCTCTCTCTCTCTCTCGTTTTAAGCCATTCATCTAGTGGTTGACATCTAATGTTAATCCATTTCTTGTCTACTTCACACAGTGAGGCAGTCAATATTGATGATATGACTGTGAAATGGTCCTTCTTACTTTTTTTTTTCTTTTTTGAGACAGGCATGCCATAGACACATTCATAACAGTTTTTCTCTCTAGAATAATTTTGCATGCTTTAGCACTTGATAATAATCTCGATTGTTGATTTATTTTAATATCTGTGAGATTCTGCAGTAACTGATTCTATTAGTTAGGGATTAGTTGCTGTGAAAAGACACCATGACCATTGCCACTCATAAGAGACGCATTTCATTAGGGCTTTTCTACATTTCATTACATGTTCAGAGGTTCACTCCACGATCATCAAGGCAGAAAATATGGCACTGTCTAGGCAGACATGGTGGTGGAGGGGAAGTTTAGAATTATGCACCTTCATCCAAATGCTTTGAGGAAAAACTATGTATTTTGCATACAGGGAGGGTCTCTTCCACACTGGTAGAGCTTTAAAGCCCCAGAGTGATATGCTTCCTCCAGCAAGGCCAGACCTACTCCTACAAGGCTACACCTCCTCATAGGCAAACTATATTTAGAATGCCACACTGGTTTAATAGCAACTTGACAAGATCTAGAGTCTTCAAAGAGAAGGAGCCTCAGTTGAGAAGATGCCTCCATAAGATCCAGCTGTTAGGAATTTTCTTAATTGATGGGAGAGCACCCACTCCATTGTGGGTGTTGACATCCCTGTGGTGGTAGTCCTGTGTTCTTTAAGAAAGCAAGCTAAGCAAGATTAGAGGAGCAAGACAATAAGCATCACTACTCCATAACCTATGAATGAGCCTCTGATTCCAGGATCCTGTGTTGTTTCAGTTTCTGTCCCAACTTCTTTGGTGATAAACAGCAATGTGGAAGTATAAGCTGAATAAAACCTTTGCTATGGAATTTGCTCTTTGGACATGGTGAATCCTTACAACAATAAAAAACAGTAAGGTATTCTTAGGGAAAAAAATGTCTAACAGTGCCAATGTCACTTGTCTTATAACCACAAATAATAATGTGTAGACATTTTATTTTTACTTAGAGATAAGATATACTCATGTACCTACCTGAGATGTAATTGTTCTAGTTTTCTTCTTTCTCACCATGTAGAATACTACAATAAAAAATAACTTGGAAATAAAAAGGATACAGATTGTCACCGAGGAAGACAAAACAGGAAGTTGAGTCAGTAACAGCAAACACTGCTTATTGGCTTGCCACTGTCTTAGCCACTGTTCTATTGCTTTGAAGAGACCCATTTGGTGAGGGCAACTATTAGAAAACAAGGCATTCTTTGTGTAGAGAAAGGCCATTGACTTGATTGAGTTAATTTTATATCCAGCTACTTCACCAAAGCTGTTTATCAGGTTTTGGTGTTCTCTGGTGAAATTTTTAGGGTCACTTATATATATACTATCATATCATCTGCAAAAAGTGATATTTTTACTTCCTCTTTTCCAATTTGTATCCACTTGATCTCCTTTTGTTGTCGATTTGCTCTGGCTCATTCTTCAAGTACTATGTAATAAACAGGCTGAGAAAGAAATTAGGGAAACAACACCGTTCTCAATAGTCACAAATAATATAAAATATCTCGGCGTGACTCTAACTAAGGAAGTGAAAGATCTGTGTGATAAAAACTTCAAGTCTCTGAAGAAAGAAATTAAAAAGGTCTGAGAAGATGGAAAGATCTCCCATGCTCATGGACTGGCAGGATCAACATTGTAAAAATGGCTATCTTGCCAAAAGCAATCTACAGATTCAATGCAATCCCCATCAAAATTCCAACTCAATTCTTCAATGAATTAGAAGGAGCAATTTGCAAATTCATCGGAATAACAAAAAACCTAGGATAGCAAAAACTCTTCTCAAGGATAAAAGAACCTCTGGTGGAATCACCATGCCTGATCTAAAGCTTTACTACAGAGCAATTGTGATAAAAACTGCATGATACTGGTATAGAGACAGACAAGTAGACCAATGGAACAGAATTGAAGACCCAGAAATGAACCCACACACCTATGGTCACTTGATCTTCGACAAGGGAGCTAAAACCATCCAGTGGAAGAAAGACAGCATTTTCAACAATTGGTGCTGGCACAACTGGTTGTTATCATGTAGAAGAATGCGAATTGATCCATACATATCTCCTTGTACTAAGGTCAAATCTAAGTGGATCAAGGAACTTCACATAAAACCAGAGACACTGAAACTTATAGAGGAGAAAGTGGAAAAAAGCCTTGAAGATATGGGCACAGGGGAAAAATTCCTGAACGGAACAGCAATGGCTTGTGCTGTAAGATCGAAAATTGACAAACGGGACCTAATGAAACTCAAAAGTTTCTGCAAGGCAAAAGACACCGTCAATAAGACAAAAAGACCACCAACAGATTGGGAAAGGATCTTTACCTATCCTAAAACAGATAGGGGACTAATATCCAACATATATAAAGAACTCAATAAGGTGGACTTCAGAAAATCAAATAACCCCATTAAAAAATGGGGCTCAGAACTGAACAAAGAATTCTCACCTGAGGAATACCGAATGGCAGAGAAGCACCTGAAAAAATGTTCAACATCCTTAATCATCAGGGAAATGCAAGTCAAAACAACCCTGAGATTCCACCTCACACCAGTCAGAATGGCTAAGATCAAAAATTCAGGTGACAGCAGATGCTGGCGTGGATGTGGAGAAAGGGGAACACTCCTCCATTGTTGGTGGGATTGCAGGCTTGTACAACCACTCTGGAAATCAGTCTGGCGGTTCCTCAGAAAATTGGTTATAGTACTACCAGAGGATCCAGCAATACCTCTCCTGGGCATATATCCAGAAGATGCCCCAACTGCTAAGAAGGACACATGCTCCACTATGTTCATTGCTGCCTTATTTATAATAGTCAGAAGCTGGAAAGAACTCAGATAACCCTCAACAGAGGAATGGATACAGAAAATGTGGTACATCTACACAATGGAGTACTACTCAGCTATTAAAAAGAATGAATTTATGAAATTCCTAGCCAAATGGATGGACCTGGAGGGCATCATACTGAGTGAGGTAATACATTCACAATTAACTCACACAATATGTACTCACTGATAAATGGATATTAGCCCAAAACCTAGGATACCCAAGATATAAGATACAATTTCCTAAACACATGAAACTCAAGAAAAATGAAGACTGAAGTGTGGACACTATGCCTCTCCTTAGAAGTGGGAACAAAACACCCATGGAAGGAGTTACAGAGACAAAGTTTGGAGCTGAGATGGAAGGATGGACCATGTAGAGACTGCCATATCCAGGGATCCATCCCATAATCAGCATCCAAAAGCTGACACCATTGCATACACTAGCAAGATTTTATCGAAAGGACCCAGATGTAGCTTTCTCTTGTGAGACTATGCGGGGCCTAGCAAACACAGAAGTGGATGCTCACAGTCAGCTAATGGGAGGAACTAGAGAAAACACCCAAGGAACTAAAGGGATCTGCAACCCTATAGGTGGAACAACATTATGAACTAACCAGTACCCCGGAGCTCTTGACTCTAGCTGCATATGTATCAAAAGATGGCCTAGTCGGCCATCACTGGAAAGAGAGGCCCATTGGACACGCAAACTTTATATGCCCCAGTACAGGGGAATGCCGGGGCCAAAAAGGGGGAGTGGGTGGGTAGGGGAGTGGGGGTGGGTTGGTATGGGGGACTTTTGGTATAGCATTGGAAATGTAAATGAGCTAAATACCTAATAAAAAATGGGAAAAAAAAGAAAAAGAAGAAAACACGGCATTTAACTGGAGGCTTGCTTACATTTTCAGAAGATTGGACAATCATCATGAGAGGGACCCCATCACTGGAGCAATAGAGAACTATTGATCCTTAGGCAAAGAGAGAGATTCTTCCATTGCATTGGCTTCTTGAAAACTCAAACCCATCCTTGTTGATACACCCACTTTCTCCAATGAAGTCACACCTTCTCTTATTCCTTCTAAATTTAAACTCACTGCCACTTCCTGGTGACTAAATATTCATATATATGTGTCTATAGGTGACATTATTATTCAAACCACCACTTTTCCCATGGCTCGTTCAGCTATTTTTTTTTAAATACAGCCTAAAAGGCTCCCATTTATTAAGGACTACTGATGAGCTTAGTCACAGTGATGGGCCCTCCCACATCAATCATTAGCCAAGAGAATATCCCATAGACTTACCTAATGACCAAGTAAGTGAATAGAGACTGATCTTCAATTGTTCTCTCTTCTCAGGTAACTGTGGATTGTCAAAATTGGAAAAAAATAATATCCCATCGCAGTAATATTTAACTTACTCCATAACCAAAATAACATTACTCAACACCATCTATTGCATTTTGCCCCTGCATAGACACACTTCCATGTATGGCATAAGTGAAGGGTGACTACCTCCATCAGCAAGGATACTCAATAATAGGTGACATGAGCTGAATATTTCCTATAGCCTCACAACCCCGAAATTCTACTGTGTGTTACACTTACTGGGGCACTTGCCAATCTGTCCAATTTTATGCCACCAAAGCTATGACAAAAAAAAAAACTCCTCATCAAGAAATCTAATGAATTTTACCTGATTTCTTTCTCCTGAGGCAACTGAGTATTATCCCTTCATGCTTATATTGGTTTCTGATTCATCTGTAATAAACCCACTACTATTTACAGCTACATCACAGGAGGTATGACAAATACCATCTCCCATGAGTTGGCCAAACCTTTTCAGCAGCTTTTTTTTTGCAGTATCCTTTCTATACTAAAAAATACATTGATTTCTTTATTTTTAAGTGTGTAATTTAATGATTCTAACACATTTTCATCTCCCTTTCATTTTCCCCTCATTTTCTGCTACTTCATATGATATTGCAATCTATTAAAATACAGTAGTGAATACAGCGGAAAAACCAGTGTGGGAAGAATCAAAGTTCTTTATTACTAAGACAACAGATACACTGGCAGAATCTTCCAGGTACAACTACTTGGTAACTTTGGGTCTAATGTTAGCATGATTCTTCTAGAAAAAAGCTTAAAGAATTAAGGCATGGTTACAATGGACCAGAAAAGTCAGTATCACTAGTGAGACACATTCATGTAAATAATTTTCATCACTGTTCCGATATGCCTAGCAACAATAAAAACAGGTCCATAGTCACAAGAGTATGAAAGGGGCATGAAGGAGAACAGTTGTCCAACTTATTATTACCCAGTAAGCATCAACACAGGAAGTGACCAAAGACAATAAATACCTTCCAAGACATGTTTCCAATATCCAAGTTCTTTTACAAGTGTCTCACCCCTTCAATGCACACCCATCAATTAACTCATTGATTAAAGCCCTCAGGGTCCAATCACTTTTCAGATTGTGTATAGTGTTCTATCTTTGAACATTGTACTTCAGGCCAAAACCTTCATCAAAGACCCACGACTGACATTGCAAAACCATTTCACCACACAATTCTTTATGTTACAAAAAGTGATAAGATCTATCTGTCTCTTTAAGGATATCTCTGTATAGCAGTTACAAAAGCAAAACGTCCAGGCCAACAGAATCATCACTTCCATGAGGTATTTTAAAATATGAGTTCAAGTGGAAGGAAAATGCAATGCAAGTTAAGGTTCTTGATCCCACATCCCTCCATCTTAAAGCAATAGGGTGGACCCAGAAGTTTAGGTCAAAAGTGTAAATTTCACCTATACTACAACCAACTGTGATAATTTCTAGCCATCTCCAGTTTCAGTTTGGTATTTAGTCCCACCATCTGCATCACAGTATATTGCCTAGTGTGAAATAGTGCCAGCAGTTGATTGCAAACCCCACTATGTGTTGACTTGGATGTAAAAGGAGACATCTATAATATAGACACACTTGTACACACACACATACTCACAGAAAGAGGCAAGAAGTAGAGGAGCTGAGTCTTAGGATCCCTAAATGAAGAAATAGTGGAAATTTAGTAAGGTAGAGAGGTCATTGAGAAACTGTATGTCTCTATCTGCAAAAAATCAGGCCAGTCTGCCTTCCATCAATAAGTGGTAGGTTCTCACTATCAATCATCCCCATCTGAGAATGTATGGACAGTTAAGAAAGATGGAGAGTCAGTTTTCATCAAAGGTATGCCCTTTGAAGGTTATAGGTTGGCCAGGCACTACTGGTAGCTCCATGTCCAAGAGTTTATGGGCAACACAATTGATTTGAATGGGTTGTATCAAAGGGGAGAAAAGGAGACATGAAGTTGGAAGGAGGATTAAGGTGGGAATGGATCTGGTTTTGGTCCCGGAGGAGTTATTAAGAGAACTGGAAAATAAATTACATCAAAATATATTGTATGAATTTCTCAAGGAATTAATGAATGTAGTTCTTAATATATAATGTCTGTACTGAACATATATAGACAACTTATATTTCCATCGCCTAAATAACAAACCCTTGTATAGCAGTTTCATTACATTAAGGGCAAAAGTAATCTAGAGATTATTTAAAATAAAGAAGGATCAGAGGTGATGGCCAAGGGGCAAATTCATGCCTGTGTTTATTTACTTACAACACCAGTGCTTAGGATTTTGGGAGGGGCAGAGACAGGAAGATGACTTTGGCTTCCTGAACGCCAGCCTCACTATTAGCTCAGCAAGAAACCCTGTAGAAAGGGGATAAATTAGGGAGTGAAGGAGCAAATCACACTATACCCTTCGCTACCTTTGAACTTACCTGTACAGATCTGTGTGCAGACACACATGAATATAAATAAAATATACAAGAGCTTATCTTGCATAGCTTATATGCAGTGTTTGTATCTTAGCCTAGAGTCCTGAGGACTTTATATCATTACAGTTCCTGAGGCAAACTCCCCAGATATAGCGGATGGGTATATCTTGTTACTATGCAAAGAGACCTCAGTTAAGTGTGTGTGTCAGTGACTCCAAAACAGCTTTCCTTCTCTACCTTCCTTTATATGGCACAGAACGACCTGTAAATAATTAAAATATGAAAACAAAGCTTTTTCACGAATTTAGGCTTGTGTTAAAATAATATTTATAACATTTTACTAAATGGAAGGGAAATCTTCAGCTCCCAGGAACAATCCTGTAGGCTTCTGTTTTGTCCCATTATGAACAAAATTAATTGCACATCGACAGTTCCCACGCTTTTAACTAAATCAGGATGAAGGGATATGTTTCCATACAAATAAGTAATGCCAATGTGATTAATCACGTAGAAATGTGGCAGGGTTAGGATGCCTTTGGCTGATGTGACAATGATGACTGATTAGTCTCTTGTTATGCAAATAACCCTAACCTCTAAGAAAAGAAAAGTAATGATATAGAATATTCCAAGAAGTGGCATGGACAATTATTAGTTGATTTCAATTTCTTTTACATACTTTATTAGTTTGAATAATTGTGGCTCACAGAAGATCAAATATTCAAAGGAGTTAGTTTTCCAGGTGGTGGGATGTTTAGAAAGAATTAGGATTTGAGTTTTCATTAAATGGGATTTGGCACTGGGCTTGAAATATCAAACACACTTTGACATATCAAGAACTCTCATTCTCTCTCTCTCTCTCTCTCTCTCTCTCTCTCTCTCTCTCTCACTCTACCTCTCTCTCTCTCTCTCTCTCTCTCTCTCTCTCTCTCTCTCTCTCTCTCTCTCTCTCTCTCTCTCTCTCTCTCTCTCTCTCTCTCTCATGTTTTAAGCCATCCATCCAGGGGGTGACATCTAGTATTAATCCATCGCATGTTTATTGCACACAGTAAGGCAATGAACATTTATGATATGGATGTGAAATGGTCCTTCTTGCATTTTTTTTTAATTAACTCAACCTGGGAATATAGAACCGCAGATAAAGAACTGCCTCCATCACATTGGCCAGTTGCCACACCTGTAAGGAATGATCTTTTTTGGATGGCTGATGTTGAAGGGTCTAGCCCACTATGGGTAGTTTCAACATCTATGAAAAAAATATACAAAGTGTGGTGGTTACCGTGTAAGGGCCTGAAATTAATTTTTCTGGAAGAACTAAAGATCTATATGGCATGAAAAATTAAAGTGCCTGATAATTTGTAAGTAAATTCCATACTTACCAGCATTCAATATTTTGTCTACCCATATTTCAAAAGTAAAATTATCAAATCTATTTCACCCTGTTTTACTGCATTTAATCTATTAAATTACTTGTAACCAGAAATACTAATAAATTTTAAAGGCCTTTAAAACATGACTGTTTGATATTGGGTTTGTTTAACTTCATCACAACTTTGTAAGCAGGACCAAGAGCTAGATTGCCTTCTCATTTTGCAAAGAATCCATGATTCACGGTTGCAAATAGCTTCAATACAAGGTACTTAACCCTGTAAAATTCCTGCTTTGTTTGAATAAAATATTTATTGCTCTAACTTTGGGTTTTCATAAACAGAATTTTGATGTGCTATCCAATGTGCTGCCTCAAAGAGTCTGGCACCATTTCTGACACTAAGAACAGTTGAAAGATAACCAGGGAAAGTTTGGAACAGGGAAAATAACCACCAAGGATGTTGGTGAATCAGAAACTGAAGGCTTTCACAGGAGGAAAATAATAACAAAAGCAAAACAAAGCAATCAACAAACAAATAAACAGAAACCCAACCACCAAAAAAATAAAAACAATACAAGAGTGATTTACTTGGGCAGAATGTGACTCAGGTCATCAGGACATTTCTGTAGGGATTTCATTTTGGATTTCAAGGAGGCCATATGAAATGTTAAAGCCTAGATGGTTAATGTTTCTGAGTGTAATTAGGGAAGCAACCAGCATGAGTGGGGTTCTATGATGCAAGCTGAACTAGGTGATGTCACAGAGCACTGGTCATAGATTGAACATCTATTCCACTTAGAGACATTAGAATCCCTAGAAGGTGTGTCCACAATTTTCCCAGTGGTGTGTGAAAGGCAGGCCAGCTCCTGAACCCCAACTTGTTCCTCAAGCTTTTGTGGCCTGGTCTGTATCAAAAGACAGAATCTTGACGACTAAGACATTTTCTTTGGGTAAGTACATTTATGAAGTAACTGGGACCATCATAGCTATAGAAAGCTGAAAGTTTTCCCTCCCACACTGAGTAACTGTACATACTAAATTCTCCCATGTTTGGGGCCAGGGGCATGGCTGATCCAGTTTAGTTGATCTCCTGAATTTATTATCCTTGCTAACGATATCTCCTTCAAAATTCCATTAAAATGCCAAAGCTCTTCTTTGTCCGTATGTATTTTAGAAAATGTTACTTCTAAATGGCTGATATTGGGCCTGGAGAGATGGCTCAGCAGTTAGGAGCACTGACTGCTCTTCCAGAGGTCATGAATTCAAATCCCAGCAACCACATGGTGGCTCACAACCATACTAATGAGATCTGACACCCTCTTCTGGAATGTCTGAGGACAGCTACAGTGTATTTAGATACAATAATAAAAGAAATCTTAAAAAAAAATGGCTGATATTACCTGGACTTGTTGAGGCCGGAGTTGCAGTGGCAAATAATCACCAAATAATCCTGAGGCTGGGTCAGGTAACACAATACAGAAGTCCAGTGTTGTGCTGTGTCCCTGGGATATTTGTGAATATTGCCACCTATTTGACAGCTTGCAGGTACAAGAGAGGGTAGGTGACAACTCTGGCTCATTTTCTTTATTCTGTTCTCTCCTTGATCATTTTGGGTAAAAGGCATACCAACTTCCACATTGACATAGACATGCAAGGAGATGTTCCTCAGAAGAGGCAAATTAGCTCAGGGCTGAAGACATATTCATTTGAGTATGTTATTCTGAGCTCTGGAGAATTACTTGTTAATTTCCCTTTGATAATTTCCTTGTTTCCCTTATTTATTTGTTTGTTGTTGTTGTTGTTGTTGTTTTGTTTGTTTGTTTTTTCTTTGGATGGGTGTTTAATTTTACTTTGAGTGTGTTTGTGTGTAGCTTTGACTGTTAGGAAAATCACTTTGTAGAATAGACTAGCCTTTATCTCACTAAGGTTTGCCTCCCTCTGCCTCTTGAGTACTAGGATTAAAGACTTGGGTTACTACCATCTCCTATTAACTTCTGATTTGATTGTTTGTTTTGTTTTGTTTTGTTTTGTTTGTTTTTCTTTTTTGTTTTTTGTTTGTTTGTTTTGTTTTGTTTTTGTTGGTTTTTTGTTTTAGTTGTTAATGTTGTAGCTGATTTGGAGACATTTTTCCTTTGTCTACCACTGGCTGCCCTGGAACTCACTTTGTAGACCAGGCTGGTCTCTAAGTCAGAAATCTGCCTGACCCTGCCTTCTAAAAGCTGGGATTAAATGCGTGTGCCACCATAGCTGGATTATGATCTTCTTATTTTTATCAAATTAAGTTTAGAAGCCCAAACATGTTTAGCATAGCCTTCTTGACCTGCTCAAAATTTCCATTAGAGAAGAGCCTTGGTCCAGCATTCTCTCCAACCCTACACCCATTGCCTTTCAGTAACTCATATATATGACAGTAGCAACAGCATTGTGTCTGGTTTAAACAGGCAATATCTTCAATCCAAGGCAATGGGCAAGTATATTTGAACACAGAATGATAGCCACAAGACATCTGCCTGGGTTTGGTGTGGTATACCACAGCAAGGCTACAGCCATGTAGAAGAAAATACCTTTGAAGAGGCTTAGCATGTCATCCCTCATGAAGAAGAGGAGGAGGAAGTCTTCTTCCAACACCCTGAGAAATATTGTCGGCTGCAGAATTTCTCATTGTTGGAACGAAGGTAATGAGCCTGTCACCCAATGGAAGGCCATAGTTCTAGGTCAACTGCCAAGAAACACTTCTCTTTACTTGGTGAAGTATGATGGAATTGACAGCATCTATGGACAGGAGCTCTACAGTGATGACAGGATTTTAAACCTTAAGGTTTTGCCTCCCATAGTAGTATTTCTTCAGGTGAGGGATGTCTACCTCGCCAGAGCCCTGGTTGGCAGAGCGGTACATCACAAATTTGAGGGGAAAGATGGCTCTGAGGTCAACTGGAGAAGGGTGGTGCTAGCCCAGGTGCCAATCATGAAGGATTTGTTTTACATTACCTACAAGAAGGATCCAGCTCTCTATGCTTATCAGCTCCTGGATGACTACAAGGAAGGTAACCTCCACATGATTCCAGACACTCCTCCGCCTGAGGAGAGATCAGGAGATGACAGTGATGTGTTGATAGGTAACTGGGTGCAGTACACCAGATAAGATGGTTCCAAAAAGTTCGGAAAGGTTGTTTACCAATTTCTAGCCAATCCTTCCGTGTACTTTATCAAGTTTCATGGTGACATCCATATCTATGTCTATACTATGGTGCCAAAGATTCTTTAAGTTGAAAAATCATAAAGTACAGAAACGTAAACATATAGGACTGGAAGAAAAAAAATAAGTTTTTTTTTCCTGTGTTAGCTACATAAGGGTCTTTGACAATCCCAGTATCTTTGCCAATAAAATGTGTTTTGTTCTAAAAATGTAAATGTGTGACATGACATGCTGTGAGTGAACAATTTCCTGGAAGAGATGGCCTACAGTGGAAGGAACATCAAATGAAGATGAAAGTTTCATTTCAGGCGGTGAACAGTACATACACCTAAAATCATACATGCTAAAATGAACAGCTTCTCTGGTCTGCATGCAGAATAAGGAATTGGAGATGGAACTTGGAGGAGCAGGGATGGCAGAAAAAGATGGATGTTTAGGAAGTAGGGGAGAAGGACAGGACATAGGTAGAACCTCTGATGTGAAGACTGAAGGAGAAACAAAAATTTGGGGAAAGTGGGACATTTAAAAGAAATGTGGCCATGTTGCACAAGGTGAAACCCAGAAAACTGATTGAAATAGACTCAGAAATCAGAGAAAATCAGGTTTTCTTTGAATAATGATACTTAAGGAAACCTGTCTCACATTTTAAGATTTATTATCTTTACTTATGTGGGTGGGGATATGGCATGTGCTTTTGAGTACAGGTGAACACAGAGACATGCGTTGTCAGGTCCTCTGAAGCTGCCATTAAAGGTGATTATTTGCCATTGGATATGAAATCAAGAAACCAAATCCATTTTTCTTGTGGTGCAAAAATGCTTGTTACCATTGATTCATCTCTCTAATCCCACAAAAATATCTTTTTTAAGAAATCCAAAATTCACATGCATAAAACAGACCAGATTGAAGGTAAGAAAGTTCTAATTGATGGTGACCATTAAAGTAATAAGGGACACACAAAGAGTAGAGGACACTGAGAGACAAATGAATTCTAAGTTGGAGTTCTCAAAAAGTTAAGCTGGAGATACAGGAAGAAGAGAAATTTTAAGGAAATAGTCAAACTTGGGCCATATCCACATTGGCTTCTTTGTTTTCTTAACAAATAGCCAGCCTGTCATTACAGATGGGTGTATTTGTGTGTGTGTGTGTGTGTGTGTGTGTGTGTGTGTGTGTGTGTGTGAGTGTGTGTGTCTGTCCATTTTTACACAGGCAATCTAGACTAGTGAATGTTTATATTTACGAGACTCCCTAAATCATCACAGAAACCTTGATTTTGTGTAATCAGTTCCAAAAGTAAAGTATAACAGAAAATGAATATGCTGTGAGATAATTTTGGGTTGGAATGGATCCTGAGTTCCTTCCGTGAGCAGTCTTTCCCTGTGATGAATCCTGTGATCTTTTGCAGGTCTCCAATGAGATCCCCAGATAACCATAAAAAGCCCCACAGTGGCCTGTTCCACCTAGCTCTCCTCTAAACACATGACCCCCTACATATCTATGTATAACTTCAGCCTGTCTATAGCCTGGAAATTCTAGTATTTTACTTATATGTGACCTCATTCTTAGAAAACACTGAAGGTGTAACCAATGCATATATGCTTACCTCTTTTCTACGCCAGTTGACATGGGTTTCAAATGTTATGAGTTTGCCCACTGTGTGGGTCACTTTTTGAGGAGCCCGTGTACTTCATGGAGGTCTGCCTGGGTTCCATCTATACTCTGAGAGGTTTTTTTTTTTTTTTCCTTTTTGATGCAGGAATGCCATGGACTCAGTCATTACAATTTTCCTCTCTAGAATAAGTTTGTATGCTTCAGCATTTGATAATAATCTCTATTGTTGATTAATTTTAATATCTGAGAGAGTTTCTGCAGTAACTGATTTTCTTAGGGATTAGTTGCTGTGAAAAGACACCATGTCAAAGGCCACTCATGAGAGACAACATTTCATTAGGGCTTTTCTACATTTCATTACACGTTCAGAGATTTACTCCACGATCATCAAGGCAGAAAATATGGCACTGTCTAGGCAGACATGGTGGTGGAGAGGAAGTTTAGAATCATGCATCTTCATACAAATGCTTCCAAGAAAAACTATGTATTCTGTATGCAGGGAGGGTCTCTTCCACACTGGTAGAGCTTTAAAGCCCCAAAATGATATGCTTCCTCCAGCAAGGCCAGACCTATTCCTACAAGGCCACACCTCCTCATAGACAAAATATATTTAGAATGCCACACTGGTTTCATAGCAATTGACAAGATCTAGCTTCTTCAAAGAGGAGGAGCCTCAGTTGATAAGATGCCTCCACAAGATCCAGCTGTTAGGAAATTTCATAATTGGTGGGAGAGCACCCACTCCATTGTGGGTTTTGACATCTTTGATTAGTAGTCCTGGGTTCTTTAAGAAAGCAAGCTAAGCAAGACTAGAGGAGCAAGACAATAAGCATCACCACACCATAGCCTCTGAATAAGCTCCTGGCTCCAGGATCCTTTGTTGTTTCAGTTTCTGTCCCAACTTCTTTGATAATTAACAACAATGTGGAAGTATAAGCTGAATAAAACCTTTGCTATGGAATTTGCTCTTTGGACATGGTGGATCCTTACAACAATAAACATAGGAAGACATTCATCGGAAAAATGTCTAACAGTGCCAATGCCACTTATCTTAAAACCACAAATAATAATGTGTAGACATTTTATTTTTATTTAAAGTTAAGACATACTCGTGTACCTACCTGAGATGTAAATGTTCTAGTTTGCTTCTTTCTCACTATGTAGAATACTACAATCAAAAATAACTTGGAAATAGAAGGGTTATAGTCTATCACCGAGGAAGACAAAACAGGAAGTTGTATCAGTAACAGCAAAAAACTGCTTATTGGCTTGCCACTGTCTTAGTCACTCTTTTATTGATGTGAAGAGATACCATGGATAAGGCAACTATTAGAAAACAAAACATTTACTAGAGGCTTGCTTACATATTCAGAAGTTTGGTCATTCACCAAGGATGGGATCCCATCACTGGAGCAATAGAGAACTATTGATCCTTAAGCAAAGAGAGAGATTCTGCCATTGCTTTGGCTTCTTGAAAACTCAAACTCATCCTTGTTGACACACCCACTTCCTCCAATAAAGCCACACCTTCTCTTATTCCTTCTAATCTTTAAACTCACTGCCACTTCCCAATGACTAAGTATTCATATATATGTGTCTATAGAGAACTTTCTTATTCAAACTACCAATTTTCTATGGCTTGATCAGCTTTTATTATTTTAGTACAGTCTAAAAGGCTCCCAATTAAAATGACTACTGTTGAGCTTAGCCACAGTGGTGGGCCCTCCCACATCAATCATTACCCAAGAAAATATCCTATAGACTTACCTAATAACCAAGTGAATAGAGACAGATCTTCAATTGCTCTCTCTTCTCAGGTATCCGTTAATTGTCAAGATTGGGAAAAAATAAAGTCCCATCACAGGAATATTTTACTGACTCCACAACCTACCCAAACATTACTGAACAGCATTTCCTCCTCTCTGCCCCTTCATAGACCCACTTCCATGCATGGCATAAGTGAAGGATAACTTCTTTCATCAGCATTGATACTCAATAATAGGTGAAATGATGTGAATATGTCCTATAGCCACACAACCCCCCACATTCTACTGTGTGTTACACTTACTGGGGTACAACCCAATCTGTCCAATTTCCTGCCAACTCAGCTATGAGAAAAAAAATCTCCTCATGAATAGATCCAATGAATTTTACCTGATTTCTTTCTCCTGGGGCAACTCAGTGTTATCCCTTCATGCATATATTGGTGTCTTATTCATCTGTAATAAAACCACTACTATTAATAGATACATCACAGGAGATATGACAAATACCAACTCCCATGAGCAGCTGCACAGTTGGCCAAGCCTTTTCAGTGTTTTTTTGAAGTTTCCTTTGTATACTAAAAAATCAATTGATTTCTTTAAGTGTATAATTTAATGATTCTAACACATTTTCACCTCCATTCCATTTTCCCCTCATTTTCTGCTTCTTCATGTGATATTGCAATCTATTAAAATACAGTACTGAAGGCAGAGGGAGGATCAGTGTGGGAAGCTGCAAAGTTCTTTATTTCTAAAACAACAGATACACTGTCTGAATTTTCCAGATACAACTTTTTGGTAACTTTGGGTCTACTGTTAGCATGAAATTTCTAGAAAAAAAAAAAAACTTAAAGAATTAAGCCATGGTTCCTCTGAACCAGAGAGTTCAGTATCACTAATGAGTCATATTCATGTCAATCATTTTCATCACTGTTACAAGATGCCTAGCAACAAGGAAAACAGGTCCATGGTCACAAGAGTATGAAAGGGGCATGAATGTGCACAATTGTCGAACTTATTGGCAGACAGTAAACATCAACACAGGAAGTGACCAAATACAATAAACACCTTCCAAGACATGTTCCCAATGACCATGTTCCTTTACAAGTTTCTCACCCCTTCCATTCACACCCATCAATCAACGCATAGAATAAAGCCCTCAGGGTCCAATCACTTTTCAGATTGAGTATATAGTTCTACCTATGAACATTGTACTTCGGACCAAAACCTTCATCAAGGACCCAGGACAGACATTTCAAACCCATTTCACCACAGCATTCTTTATGCTACACAAAGTGATAGGATCTATCTGTCTCTTTAAGGGTATCTCTATCAAGCAGTTCCAAAAGGAAAATGTCCAGGTAAACAGCATCAGCACCTCCAGGAGCTTTTATAAATGTGAGTTCAAGAAGAGCGAAATTGCAATGCAATTTAAGGGTCTTTGTCCCCCATCTCTGCATCTTAAAACCATAGGGTGAACACAGAAATATAGGTCAAAAGTGTATATTGCACCTATACTACAACTAATTGGGATGATTTCTAGCCATCTCTAGGTTCTGTCTGTTACGGAGTCCACCAAGTCTGCCTCAAGGCATATTGCCTAGTGTGAAATAGTGGGAGCAGTTGATTGCAAACAACACTATGTGTTGACTTGCATGTAAAATGAGACATGTATAATATAGACATATTTGTACATACACACATACTCACAGAAGAGGCAAGCAGTAGAGGAGCTTTGTCTTAGGAACTCTCACGGAAGAGATGGTAGAAATCTTGTAAGGCAGAGAGGTCACTGAGACACTGTATGTCTCTATCTGCACAAAATCAGGCCAGTCTGCCTTGCATCCCTAAGTGGTATGGTATCACTATCCATCATCCCCATCTGAGAATATATGGACTATTGATGAAGGATGGAGAATCAGTTTTCATCAAAGGTAAGGCTTTTGTATGTGATAGGTTTGCCATGTTCTACTGGTAGCCGCATGCCCAAGAGTTTATGGGCAACACAATTGATTTGAATTGCGTTGTATCAAAGGGGAGAAAAGTAGACTTGAACTTGGGAGGATGATTAAGGTGGGAATGGGTCTGGTTTTAGTCTGAGAGGAGTTATCAAGAGAATTGGAAAGTGAATTCCATCAAAAAAAATTGTATGAAGTTCTCAAGGAATTAATTAATGTAGTTCTTAATATACAATGTCTTTACTGAACATATACAGACCACTTATATTTCAATCTCCTAAATAGCAACTCATTTTATAGCACTTACATTACATTAAGTGCAAAAGTAATCCAGAGATTATTTAAAATAAAGAAGGATCAGGGGATATGGCCCAGAGACAATGCCATGTGTGTGTTCAAACATTCACCTACAACACCAGTGCTTATGATTTTGGGAGGGGCAGAGACAGGAAGATGACTGTGGCTTCCTGAAAGCCAGCTCAGCAAGAAACCCAGTCACAAGGGGATAAGTTATGGAGGAAAAGAGTAGATCACACTATACCCTTCCCTAGCCTCTGAACTTACCTGTACAGTTCTCTATGCAGACTCACATAAATATGATTAAAATATGCAAGAGGTTATTTTGCATAGCTTATATTCAAAAGCAATGTTGTTTTAGACTAGAAACCTGAGGACTTTATATCATTATAGTTCCTGGAGCAAACTCCCAAGATATAGATGATGGGTATATCTTCTTACTGTGCAAAGGAAACCTCAGTTAAGTGTGTGTGTCAGTGACTCCATACAGCTTTCCTCCTCTATGTTCCTTTATATAGCATAGAATGATCTGTAAATAATAAAAATATGAAAACAAAGCTTTTTTGAGATTTTAGGCTTGTGTTAAAATCATATTTATAACATTGTATTAAATGGAAGTGAAATCTTCAGCTCTCAGGAACAATACAGTCAATGCTGTAGGCTTCTGTTTTGTCCCATTGTGAACAAAATTAATTGCACATCAACAGGTCCCACACTTTTAACTAAATCAGGGAGAAGGGCTATGTTTCCGTACAAATAAGTAATGTCAATGTGATTATTCAAGTAGAAATCTGGCAGGGTTAGGATGCGTTTGGCTTATGTGATAGTGATGACTGATTAGTCTCTTGTTATTCAAATAACCCTTACCTCTGAGAAAAGGCAAGTAATGATATAAGATATACTACAAAGTGACATGGACACTTATTACTAGATTTCATTTTCCTTTACATACTTTAGTTGTTTGAAAAATTGTGGCCCACAGAAGCTCAAATATTCAAAGGTGTTAGTTTTCCAGGTGGTGAGATGTTAAGAAAGAATTAGGATTTGTATTTTTATTAAAGGAGATTTGTCACTATTCTTTGAAATATCAAAAATCCATCAGGTTCTCTCTCTCTCATTCTTACTCTCTCCTCATTCTCTCTTTGTCTCTGTCTCTTTGTCTCTGTCTCTGTCTCTATCTCTGTCGCTCTCTCTCTCTTTCATTCTCTGTCTTTCTCTGTCTCTGTTTGTTGTCTGTAGTATTGCTTGTGAGCTCTCAGCTACTGCTCTACACATGTGTGCCTGCGTGTTGCCATGGTGTTTACCATGATGTCCTGGAGTCGCCTTCTGAAACTGTAAGACCACAATTAAATATTTCATCTTATAATTTGGTGTGGTCATGATGTCTCACATCATTAGAACAGTAACCAAGACATCCATATTCCAGTTAATTTTTTCAATCGTTCTGTATTTATTTCATTAAAGTTACCTTTTGTCCATTGAAAAGTTTTAAGAATACTTTTAAAGATCCTGAACACATAGTGCCAGTAGGAGTGGCAGTGTTAGGAGGTGTGGCCTTGTTGAAGTATGTGTGACCCTGTTGGAGTAGATGTGGCCTTGTTGGAGGAAATGTAATACTGTGCTTGTGGACTTTGAGGTCCGCTATGCTTAAGCTGTCCCCAGTGTGACACACAGTCTCCATCTTCTACCTGTGTATCAAGATGTAAAACTCTCAGCTCCTTCTCTAGCATTGTGTCTGTCTGAATGCTTCCATATTTCCAGTCATGATAATAATGGAGTAAACCTCTGAAAACAAGTTACAAAGTGTTCAAGAGTTACTGTGATCCTGGAGACTCTTCATGGGAATAAAACCAAAAGTAACACAAACAAAAACATTCAAAAACACATTTGATATTTTGACTATTCTTGGCCTAGGGAGTGGCACTACTGGGAGCTAATAACCTTGTTGAAGTAAGTTTGGCCTTGTTGAAAGAAATTTATCTTTGTGAACATGGACTTTAATGCCCTCTGCCTAGCTACCTGAAAGCTAATCATTTCCTAGCACCCTTCAGATGAAGATGTAGAACTGTAAGCTCCAAATGCACATGCCTGCCAGGATCCTGCCATATTCCTACCTTGATGATAATGAACTGAATTTCTGAACCTGTAAGCCAGGGTAAATTGAAAAGTGTCTCTGCTGATAGTTGGTTGCTATTCCAGAAAGACCAAAAGTTATGACGTACCATCCAGAGTCTGAGAATACATTGGTTTAGCTTCTAGCATTTGACAGAAAACAGGATTAAAAAGACAATGAGAATATAAAACTTCGTATTTCATACTTAGAGACACATGGTTTATAGATCTGCGGAACTCAAGGTTTCATGGGTGGTATGGTAGGGTGATTAGTGTCTGTATATGAGTGCAGTGTCTGTTCCCAAGTCTGATGTCACACATACACATATGTTCCGTAATGAGTAGAATATCTTCAACACTTGCTCTCTTAGAGTGAAACCCTCTCACCATTTTGACTAGTTTGACTGGCCAATACACTATTGGGATATCTACCTGTCTCCACCCCACAGTGTTGCAGATATGAATAGACATGCCTGGAATTTTACAGAGGTGCTGAGAATACATGAACTCCACTGAGCCATCTTCTCAGCCCCCAGCAGGGTATTGTTTATTGAAATCAATGATCATATCAGTAGAGAAATGAAAACCAACATGACCCTGATATTTTACCTTACCTCCACCTTACACCAACTAAATGAATTTTAAATATAAATTTAATTTATGTCCAAATGAATCCAGATTACATTCTAATGAAAGATAAAATTGGAGTGGATCCAGATGAAAGCTATGTTAGTATATTTTTGGCCTTTTATATGGAGAATAACCTATATTTTCGGTACACTAGGAGAGCAAATGCATGTAAATGAGTTCAACCAAAGAAAATCTTTGTTCCAGTGAATTTCTTTGTAAAATAAAGTTGAAAATCATGACATTTCAGTTATATATATTTAATTTTTTTGAGTATGTTGTTATGGGAACATATGAGTTTTCTTGGATTCCGATTGCAGAATTAGAGTATAGGGGACCTGATTATGTGGCACTATTATTTTTTATTAATTAGTTCATTCATTGTCCACCTTCCTACTGTTCCACATCCCATATCTACTGCCCATCCCCTGTCTCCAAGGGCAAGTCCCCATCCTACCGGATCTCTAAACACCTTGATGTCTCTAGTTTGTTGAGAATTTGGTACATCATTTCTGATTGAATAGAGATCAAGCAGATTTTTTTCTGTGTATGTTTTAGAGACCTTCTGATAGTTCATATATGCTGCCTGTTTGGTTGCCTAGCATTTGGGAGAATTCTAGGTCCATAGTATTTGAGACAACTGGTCCTGTCAGCCTCCTTCAGTCTTTCTCAAATTAAACCAATGGTTCTGCAGATTCTGTCCATTGGTTGTTTGCATACATCTGCATCTGACTGTTTCACCTGCTCATTATTTCTTCATAAGTACAGTCATCCTAGCATTCATATTACAAGTATCTGAATTCAGAAACATACAGAGGCTGTGTACTGCAAGCAGGTCTTCTGCAAAAGCAATATATAATATCAGTACTAAAATTGATATCAGTGCTCTACAATATTCTATTCTATGTGATGAAATATCTCTCTCTCTCTTCCTCTCTCTCTCTCTCAATATATATATATATTCCTCTAACGCTTAGTATGAATAAAGATTCTCTTATATTCTCTCCTAAAAAGGGGATGATATTGGCATGTCATCTGCAACATTCATTCACTTTCCTACACAGTTTGTGCTTTCTCTTAGCAATCAACTAATATCTAAATCACATATGCACTCAGATTACAAAGTAAGGTATCTGAGCTCATGCAAACTGTTATTCTGAGTCAGAGTAGGGGGAGGACAATTCCAAACTCTAGTTACGTCCAAGAGCATGTACTTTAACAACTTGTGAATCAGTAGAAGAAGAGACAATGTATAGACGCGGTTGTTTCTTTTGGTTTGGTTTGGTTTAGCTTTGCTTATTTCAGTTACCCACAATCATTATAAGAAACACAGAGAAACACAGATTAATGCCTGTATCTTGAACTGAATGCAAACAGGGGCCTTAGAACCAACATTATATTTCTGTTACAATATACAATATATATTTTTAGAGATTTTTTTTTATTTATTAGCTATTATACCCACTGCAACAAGTTTAAGAAATATTCCTACTGACCCAAATAGCAGCTTTATGATTCAGATGCAGATATTTTCACCCAATCAATGGATTGAAGCATCTGACCCCTGTTGTTGAATTAATGAGGTCAAAGATATTAAAGAAGAGGGCATCCCTGCGGTAGGATACCTGTCTCAATTAAAGTGTTCCCCCAAGATGTCTGAAATTGTGGCCCAACAAAGAGACAGAATGCACCTGCTGATATGAGGCCTCCAACACACATACAGGAGAGGATTGCTGGGAGGAGAACTCTACAATTCCACTCTCCCCACTGGAGGGCATTTCATCTAATTTTTTTTTTTTTTTTTTTTAATTCCTGAGAGTCTCTCACACCCCAGGTCTCTGGTATACTCTAGAGCGTCTTCTCATTTCCTCCTTCACAAAGTTGCCTGTTTCCATTCTTTTCGCTGGTCTTCATCAATTCAGTCCTGTTTCCCACAACCACAGTACCTGATAAAATTCCTCTATTCTCCTTCTTGTCCCATTTCCCACCCAGGTCTCTCCCTTCCCCTATCTGTATTGATTTTTTAACCTTCTTATCATTTCTAATTATGTTTATGACTAATAAAATAATTGAAGTTTATTTTTTTGATTCATTATCTTATTAGTTTCCAAAGGGATGATATACAAATACCAAAGGTACATTGGTTTAATTTTATTTCATTTCATTTGATTTTTGAGATAGGCAGTTAGTATGTTTTGTATTCTCCCGGAAGGTCTAGAGTGTTGAGGTTCAGCATTCCATGCTAGTACCATTACAGGTATGTAAAAACTTACCTGGCTTTAATTGCTTATAATAAAATAGTCCCAAAAAATCTATAAACACTATAAAATAAACACCTTCCAGTCTGAGAGATGAAAATATTTCCTGTTCATTTACAAACCTCATTGATAGAAAGTATATTTGTTTCTTGAAACAAACTAAAATGCAAACTGAGTGCCATGATTAGCCCCCTCTCTGGTTTCCAGGCTCAGCCGCTTCTCTCTGTTCCCATTATTATTGATGCTCTCGAACAGGGGAATGCCAGGCCAACGACATGAGAGTGAGTGGGTAAGGGGAAAGGTTTGTTGAACATACAGGGGAATTTTGGGATAGCATTTGAAATCTAAATGAAGAAAACATCTAATTGAAAAAAAAAACTTAAGTGTATTCACATATGTACACAGGGACATGTGGCACATATGTACATAATTTAAAATTATCATTCCTTTTCAATACTGTGTTTTTTCATTTATTTTATTATTATTATTATTAATAATTATCGCAATTCTGAAACTTACTTTGTAGACTAGAATGTCCTCAAACTGAGATTTGCCTACCTCTGCCTTCCAAAAACTGAGATAAAAGGTGTGTGCCACCACCACCTGGCTTCCGAAATATTTTTTTCTTAGTGGGAGATGTCCATTATTTTTTTCCTGTTAGGATATATCAAAATCATCAAGATGTCATTTTTCCTTAATCAATTTATGAGATTAAATCAATCCCTGTAAAAATATTTCAGGTACTTTTGGAGACAGGTAAGTTTACAAGAAACATCATTTAAAAAATATTTTATTTCTGGAGCCAAAACCTTGAGTAGACCTTGCATGCAAACTCTGTAGCTAACCTTATAACACCCGGAGGCAACTCCACTGCCAGGCTTCTAACATTCATAGGATCCGATGATCAGACAAGAGGAAGACACAACATCATTCCCCAACACCTGGAGTAGAGAGTAACAGAAAGACACAGGCATGCAGGAACTCCACCAGACCAGTGGTATGGATTGCATCCTTTCTGTCTGGGACAGGGCCCGGAGCAGTCCTTGGATGCAAACTCAGCAGCCAGCCCCATAACACCCAGAGGAAGCTCCACTACCTGAAGATCTAACATGGCCAGGGTCAGAGGATCCAAGGAACCTAGGAGCTTAGTCACACCAGGATCTCAAGGTTCCAAGGGCAGCTTGACTCTCAGGATGTCAGACACACCCAGCATCTCATAATCACAGTATACCGTAATAACAGGATCACAGAGACAGCTAGACTTTGAAGAGTTATGACACAACCAATATCACAGGAAGGACAGTCTGATGTAGCCAGGGCATGTAGCACTTGAGATATCCAGGTGGTGAGAGGCAAGGATAAGTTAATAAGCAAGAGAAACCAAAGTTATTTGGAATAATCAGAACCCAACACTTGCACCATATCAAGTGGATACCCCAACACACCCTAAAAGTAAGACATGGATCTAAAGTCACTTCTCATAGTGATGATGAAGGACTTTAAGAAGGACATTAGTAACTCTCTTAACGAAATGCAGGAGAACACAGATAAACATGTAGAAGTCCTTAAAGAGGAAACACAAAAATCTGTTAAATAGATTCAGGAAAACACAATCAAACAGGTGAAGGAGCAGAACAAAACCATCCATGATCTAAAAATGGAAATAGAAACAATTGACAATTCTTACTCAGGCCATGAAGCTATGGAACATTCCCATTTACTGAGATCCAGAGAAGTAGCCATTTGGAAGATTGTGTCCCTAAATGTGAAGGTTGTGCTGAAACTCTTATGAAAATTGAGAACAATTTTAAATATGAAAGAAAAAAACACACATTAAAAATTCATGTAGGCAAAATTGACAGCCTTCTATGTGTCACAAAACACACAAGCAGAGATTACAATTACAATAATTATTTTTATATCAAGGGGTCAAAACTCCTGATACAATCAATGTCCAAGAAGAGATATTTAGAGCACACACTCACCGGGGACAAACTGTCATGACTGGGACAGCATGGCAGGAAACAAAATGTTGATCTGTTTCATTGAGGGCCAGCATGGGGCCTTCTTACACTTTTGTGGAATAAGCAGCCAAGAGTTAGGTCAGAAATAGCCAGCTCCCTCAATTATGCCAAAGTAATCTATTTCTGCTAGGGAACAGTCCCAAATGTTCCACAAACTTGCTAGACTGTTCCACTAGTTTGAGACACCTGAGACTGTGGGGAAATTTCACACCCAATCTTAATGAAACTGAACCAGGCATGTGTAAAATACTTTTTGAAAATAGTTTCATTTCAATTCAGGAAAAAGGACAGAGAGCCCTGCTTTGTAATGGATGGAGTTAGTCTTTAGCTTCCATTGTGCACCCTAAATGAAACATAGTGTAAAAGAAGCAGTTTTCTATGTAGCAAGTAAGGAGTGAAAACAACACACTAATGGAGATAAAATGCAAAGAACCGGGATATATAGTAACAATTCCAATTATAAGTGTGAAAAAACAAATATACATATATGTGAGTTGTGCTTGTTATTTCCCTACTGGTTTGATTGTACAGGATAAAAAAACAATAGTCTGTCCCTATTGGCCACAGTTTCATTCATCATTGTGTTAGTGGATCCAATCTAGGAATTAATCATCAGGGTTTGACAGCAAAATCCATCGGCTCAATACACCAGACATTAGCTGGAAAGTGAGGTACAAGTAGGTAATGTCCTTTGGTTTCTTCTCTCTGAGTCTGTTATATGGGCATCCTGTCATTGTTTGTTATTGTTGTTGGTTGTTGTTTTAAAATTTGAAATATTGAATGCAAAAGCAAGTGGCAGGAGCCCAACAGGTCTTTGCATTCTTACTTTCTCCTTTCCATCACTCTCCAATTCTTCCAATCCCCAGCATTCATTCAAACATACAGAAACAATGTGAAAATAAGACTCCTTCATCATCTTTACTTTGTGCTTGCATGTTGGCTGTAATCATTTTGAAAACATTAAAAATCAGGCTAAGATTCTGCCTATGTTTGATAGGGCTTCATTGCTGTGAAGAGACACCATGACTCAGGCAACTCTTATAAAGGAAAATTTAATAGAGGTTGTCTTACAGTTTTAGAGGGTCAGGTCAGTACATTATTATCATGGTGGGAAGCATGGCAACATCCAGGTAGAAGGGGTGATGTAGAAGGAAAGAAGTTTTCTATATCTTAATCTGAAAGCAAACAGGAGGAAGCTTGTGGCCAAAGCAGCAAGGAAAAGCATCTCTCTTCATCACTGGGCAGAGTTTGAGCACTAGATAAAAGCCAGCCTACACAATGATCAAGGCCACATCTGCTAATAGTGCCACTTCCCATGGGCCAAGGATATTCTAATCATCAAACTGCTACATACCTGCAAACACTCCTGTATGCATGTATGCACACACACACAAAGACACACACACACACACACACACACTTTCATGCCTATTGCACGTGAGATTGCATAAAAATATATTTGTCTATTTACTCATATATTTATTTTTTACTTACTTGCTTGCTTGCTTATTACTTACTTATTTACTTACTTACTTAGTTTTAAATGTTTTGCTGAAGAACTTTGTACATAAACATAATGAGTTTGAGTAAATCCATCCCCATCTTCTCCTCCTTGAATTGCTCTCCATTTCTCCTGTATCACTTTTAGCCTTAATTCCATGCACATTTTAATAAAGACCACTGAGTGAATTTAGTGCTGACTACATATGTGGGGTTAGGGAAACACATCCACTGGAACATGGGCAGCCTCTGAGGAGCCAAATCTATGAAGAAAACTGGCCCTCACACCTGCAGACACTAATTGCCAATTTTAGGGGGGTGAAATTTTCTCTGCTCCCCCATCTATTCTTCAAGAACTGTGAGACAGAAAATTTTAAAAAAAGGTGTTGAGATCTGCTTAGAAAGGACTTTAATCTCAGGATATGGGAATCAAAACCAGGTAGAGATGAATTCTCTGCTGATCTGCACAGGAAAGCACAGAAATCTAGGACTATACAGAAATATCCAGTTCCAGAGAAGAAAAACAAAAGAAACAGGGAGGAATTGGGAAGTACAAATAAGAATTTGAATGTACAGATTGTAAATCCTGTCTCTGGGAGTAATAATCAAGATACTTTGAAAGGAACAATCAAGCCATGTTTAAAAGACTGGACACACCATTTGGCATTTGTTATATAAATCAGTAAAAATAATTAAAAATGTCTCATTAAAATTCACAACAGTCCCCTTAAGTTTTTTCTTCTGGTTTTCTTCTTTAAATATCTTATTGAATCTGAAGTGATGGCTCAGCATTTCTGAACACTGGCAGCTCATGCACAGCATACACTTGGACTTGCCACATTTCCATAGGCTGTTTACAACTTCTTCTATTTTAGTAACCACAGGGAATCCACACTCCCTCTTCCCATGAGACAATGTATCCATACCTATACAAAGAATTCAAAACAAACAAAATCTCTTCAATCTGTCTCACCAATCATACATTAGGTCCAATGCTTGGGTGCTTTCTGTTTCAGGCTCACGATGATCAATGGTATATACTTTCTAGGTTGTATAACTGCACTTCATTTCTCTACCAGGATCCTTTCCTCAGATTCTGTCCTCATCAAGAATCCCATTTAATACCATCAGACACTTCTATGCATCAGAGGGAACAAGGACTAGCTGTGTGCCTTGCAGGTTGGGTAGAGCACTGTCAATATCCCTTCTCCTCCAGCAAACCCTCTCAAGGCTCACAACGGTTGTCTTCCAGGATAAAATCTGATTGCCTAAGAGAAGGAGCAAATCATCTCTGCTTGCTCTAATGTCTAAATGACATTGCAGATTAAGAAAAAACCTAGAGCTTCCCTAAGATTCTCAGTCCGGGAGCATTTGGACAATCCATTACTTTCATAGGGTCCAAAATTGTTTGAATTCTACAGACCAATGAATTGTCCCATTAGAAGCCAACTTTCCAGCAGGTAGCAGAAGCTCCAACTTCTGTCTCCAAAGGCAGTTAAACAAAAGCAACCTGAAGAGGTAGGTGAACTGCTCCTGGTTCCACCAAGGTGACTTTGGTTTCTGGTGGGAGGGGGCAATTACATGCTGTGAGAACTCTGTTCTGTTGATGTGCTCACCCACCAAAACACTCCTCTTGGAAAGACCAGGAATGAGTTCCTCTTCCAAAATCCCTCCTCTTGCATGTGGTGTTCATTCCATAGGTGTGGGGAGTAGGCTCTATTCCTTGGGTACTCTGTTTCTAAATGAGGTGACACACAGTGATCACTCTCTCCTACCTTTCACAGATGATTGAGACTCCTAATCTAGACATTATTTATTTATTTATTTTTTCAATCTGCGAAGGCAGATATGGTTGTTTGCTAACATTACAGTTTGCATGGACACTTCATATATGTAATACATAAGAGGACTGAAGAGGATACAGCAGCACATGCTGCTGGAATTGCAGGGAGGATGAGAAAGAAAGGGGGGCAGGGAGTGAGCGGGAAAGAGAGAAACACACACTGAGACTGAGATACAGAGAGATAGCAATACAGAGAGTGGGGAAGTTAGAAGGAAAGAGAGAGAGGCAGAGATACAGAGAGACAGAGAGACAGATAGAGAGACAGAGAAACAGTCACAATGTAATTGCTGGAAATTGAAGCCACGACCTGTGTGATAGCAGCAAGTCTGTCCAATACATACATTGTCTCTTGAGATTTTGGCTCCAATTTTTAATTGGCCAAGAAAGACCTGATGCTATGTATTCTGGAGCTGACCTTGTGTATATCATCGTATTCCTGGAAACAGTTTCAAATCTAGGGAACATGACCTTTAATCAGTCTTGATGCATCTCACATATCCTATGCCCAGACACCAAAGGAGACATATGGAAGGTTTCCTGTTGTGGTCTGGTAAAAGGTCGCCATTCCTGACAAGAATCTCCAGAAGAATAAAGCCAATACAGTCGAAACAACCTTAGCCCTGGTCAGAGTGAGATACCTGCCTTCTTAATGCTTCTCAGTACAGCTTTATATAGTGTATTAGCTTACTCTTGGTCAGAATTCACCACAGATCACAAACATCCTATTCAGATTTCTCTCTCTTTATCTATTTTTTTCTTGTTGTAGTGGTGGTGATTTTTTAAGAGAGCCTTATAAGAATTAATTTACTCTTAGATGAATTTGGACCTTTTGAGAAAGATTGTATTCCTACACCATTTTTCGCTCATGAGAAAATGGGGAGGTGGTACATGGCTTAGAGTATAAGATCATTGGCCCCTGTGCATAGGTTCCAGGATTCAATTACCAGGGCCCATCTTGTTTGTCACAGCCACAGGTAAGTGCTGTTTCAGGGGATCTGATACTATCTAACTTCTGATCTCTACACGGTCCAGTTTAGTGCACAGGCAGCAGACACACCCCTTCAGGTAAAACATTCATAAAATAGAAATAATGAAAATTCTACAGTTTACCAATTGCCATATAAAACTTGATTTCCAAATGATCACACATACTATTAGGAGAGGACCTCAAAAGTGGATGTAGGTCAAAAATTTTGATATATTTGATACTTATTTTTTCCTTTCTTTTCTGTTTTACACCACCTAGGACCCCACATCCCAATGACCTGGAGGAGAGTAAGCCAGAGTTCTTCCATAGTCTTTGCTTCAGTTCCTGTCTCCACTTACCAGCTCTGATTAAGGTGTTGTCCAGACTTCCCTAGATAACACAGTTTAAAACCTGAAAGTTGAAAACAGAAAGAATCCATTACATCATTTGGTAGTTTTGTGTTCCAATTTTTACCTCATTGAAATCAAGACAGGACTGTATGCTTGTAATAATGTTATCTGCCTGTGCTTAAACTTCTGACTAAAAATCTCTTTGTTCAAAACAGTGGAGTGACCGATGAGCATCAGACAGTTACATAGCAATTGTTGCCCTATGAATTTGGATACATCTCTGATTATATTGAAGATTCAAAATCAATTAAATGATTTTAGTAGTAGGTAGACAGGCACCTAGTGTTGATGTACAACAAATTCCACAGTAGATCAGTTCTAAAACTACATTATTCTGCATGATATCTCAGCACTAATGAATAGGCAGCTGCACAAGCAAAAGAAGAGGAAAAGGAAGAAACACAGGCAGACACAGATGCAGAGGTTGAGAAACAGGCTGAGATAGAGAATGAAGAAGGAGAAAAGGAAGGACAGGCAGAGTCACAGGGACAGTCAAAGGGAGATTCAGAATCAGAGACAGAGTCAGAATGTGTGGTGTGCATGTACCTAGTGTGTGTCTTTCTAATTTTTAGACCTTTTAGGAAGTTACATTAACTCAAGTGTCCTGAGAGATGGAGTGATTGGTTGCAACAAATTTCTCAGATTACAACCAGTATACCAAGACATGGTTTCTGTCTAATTGGCCACCCAGACCCAAGGAATACTTATAATAGGAGAGATCCCAGGCTAATGGTTTTCTTTCTTATAATAAGTCTGTCTCTCCCAGTCACAGAATAAAAGGAAATTATGATTCATTGGAAAAGAACACATAAATGGCTCCAGAAACTCAGCCAAATCTATTAATATATATATATATATATATATATATATATATATATATATATATATATATATATATATATATATATATATATGTATATATGTATATGTATATATATATATCATCACAAAGCTCTCACACAACTTTTTAAAAATCCTGTACTGGATTCATCTTCTAAGTATACACTGTATATTATATATAGTTTATCATAAAATACTAAATAGGAATATCTAGCTATGTACACTGAATGTATACTGTGAGGAGCTGCCCTTTCAATCTCCATTACAAGATGGCGCTGACATCCGTTGTTCTAACTGGTAAAGAAATAGTCTGTTTTTGTGCTGGGGTATTTTTCCATTCTTTGTGCCCTTCCTGTTCTGTGGCGTCATATGGGCTGATAGTGAGCAGCCCTTAGGGTGAAATATGTCTCTAACACTTCTTGTGGTCTATTTAAGGACCGAGTTTCCTGTGTTCTAAGCCTCCTCGCCCAAAAGCTAATCATCTTTCTCTTGAGATGGATTAAAGCTATGCTGCAGAAGGATCTGAGTGTGTCCTGTGTGTGTGTGTGTTCTCGCCGGTGAGACTCTTTATCATCACAGACACAGTATACTGCATGCACAGACCATTAGTACTGTAACTCCATGGATAAATCATGTTCATGAAGCAACACTAACAGAGATTTACACACAATATTTGCATTTCATTTGTGTTCCCGAGATGAAAATTATTTTCATCAACACACATGGCACTGCATAGAACAGGTATGACTAATATTAAAATAGTAAACAGCTGACTGCAAGAAGTATAGAAATCAGAGTTAGTAAGTCTTTGGTGGAATACTATATTTACATACTCACAACATCCATTAGTGAAGAACTCCTGCTGCATTAACTTTGCACAAGATTTATTGTCAAAACTTGTACTTTTAGTCTGGTGGTTGGTGGTTGGTTACACAAGTTGGTTGTGGTTTGTTAGTAGCCATAATTAAAGGAGAAGAACAAGGAAAGAAATTAAATTCAGAGATTTTCTAATTCCTCTCTCTAATATACCCTTATTTCTGTCCTATCTAGCGTTAGGGGTTATAAAAAGAAGATCCTAGAAAATATCAAACACCAACTATAAAAATGAATCCTTAATTACTGTCCACCAGAAACCACCAATTGTGAAGAAATACACTTTATCTTCTTTATCATAAGTTTTAAAGGACTCTCTTCAATAGCTTCCTGACTGGACTGTTCTTTTTTCTTCTGTGTTCTTTTTCCTTGTGTGTGTGTGTGTGTGTGTGTGTGTGTGTGTGTGTGTGTGTGTGTGTGTGTGCATGAGGGTGAGTGTATGTGACTTCCTGTGCATAATACCTTCCTGTGTTGTTAACCATTCATATTTGCTGTGGATTTACTCACAAGAAAGAGATAAACTGAATTGTGAGTATCTTTTTTTTTTGGTGTCTGTTTTGTTTTTCTTTTCTGGTGGTGGGTTTAGCATGTATGCAAATCAAACACTACCATCGAGTCACATCTCTAGCTTAGACAGGGTTTTGAATTCTTTAACACTAGTTATTTCTCTCCATATTACTGTAACATTATAATGTTTTTATTGTACTCCTGATCTGTTACTGAAATTTTATTTCCATTTACTCCAAATTTATGTAGGTGCTAAGCAACGTCAACCCATTGCTGATATTTTTTGTTAATAAAGGCAACTTGATCAATAAATGACTTTTTTTTTTTTCTGACTAGTGCCATATTGTGTTTTCTTGAAGACTTGTATTTTATGAGCCGGAGCAGAAACTTGTAATGTACACTTGGGGAGGGTTTTTTTGGGATTTGGAGGGTATTTCTGTGTATTAAATGAATGTCAGGTGCCTGATGTTCTATCAGGGTAATGGTGCTCCTTAAGCTACTTGTTCATCTTTATATTCTCATACACTTTTCAGAACAATATTTTTCAGTACCACAGAACAAATGTTACAGGTTCTTAGCTTTTAAAATCTCAGTAAACACCAAAGTCTCAATTTTGGACTTCAGTGCAGCCTCTTCTCTAAAAGCTAGTCAGAGGATGCTTAGTCCTGTGAGCCCAATCCTTTCTTTTTATTCCAAGCATGGAGGGAAGCTGGCATTCCCTGTAAGGGTTTTGCAATTAGAGATTCTGGTGTCAGCAGATCTTACTTGTCACCCTATTGAGTTTGCTCATCTGTAATAGCAAGTGAAAGAGTGGTAATCAGTACCATGATGGCTCAAAAGAAGTCTAGAACACCACTGCAATCTGCCCCCTTGTGGGTGCCATCCCTGTCACATTTTGAAGAGAAACAGTACTCCTTCCAGGAAGCTGCAGGGAATTGAACTGCACTCCTCTGCATGCTGTCAGACCCAGCCTCCAGGTCTGGATTGACTCTCCTTAAGGATAGTCACTTACCCTCCTGGCCCCAGTCCCTAATTCTCTCTCAGTTCTCCACAAAACAGGAGACTCTCTTTATTTTTTGTGCCAAATGATGTCAGCTTCATTTCAAATATCCTGATAAACTAAACTGGTTGGGTCTTAAAATAATTTCTTTCTCTCAAACACCTATTTACCAGGAAAACTGTCAGTGAGAATGGCTGAAACATCTAGTCTGGGTGAGTTTCCCATGATTAAGGGCAGGGAATATGAAGATAATGCCAACTTATTAATATACTTCCAAAGTCTAGTTTTAATTGGCATCTCTAATGCTGTGCAGAAGTAATGTGAGATTGTGAGGTGACTTCACAGATTAATATAAGAGGTGAGTCTAGAAAATCAGGAGCTGTCTATTGAGAACAGCACTGGACCATGGCCCTCCTTTGAGGATTTACACTTTAAAGCTGAGATAAACTGTAAAAAAAATATGTCTTTCTGAAATTTATGCCATGGAACATCCACATAATATCTTAGTTCATTGGTGTGATGTTTTTATACATGGCTGTAAATGCTTTTATGTTAACCTGTGTGTTCTAGTAAGTGTTTGCCTTCTTAACATGAAGCTAAAGTCATCTGGGAAGAGGGAACCTCAAATTGGATCTGTCTACATTAGATGAGGCTATAGCCATGTTTATTTGTTTTCTTAGAAATTTTTCTTTAAATTTTCCATCTTATGTGACCTGAAAGTATCCATCTCCCTGTTTATCCTCCTACCATCGAACTCAGAGACACAGTGAAACTAACAGAAGTTATGGGCCAAATGAATTTAACAGATACCTATAGAACATCACCCAAAAACAAGAACACACATAATATGCACGCATTCTTAAGTGTATATTAGGCAAAAAAAACATGGAATACCCATGATACAATTCATTGATACTATCCATTATCTCTAACTCTGGTCAGGATTATTTTTCTGACTTTTCTTTGCATAGATTCCTGATTCTTGAAGGAGAGAGCTCGATAAAGGCATCCTCTTTAATCTTTAATTCTCTGAGTCTCTCACTCTCTGTGCATTGTCCAGTTGTGTCTTTCTGTGATTATTACCAGTTTTGTAGGAAATTCACCTCTGATGAAGGCTGAGGCATATATACTAACATATGTGTGGAGCCATTAGGATTCATGAGAAGTCATTTTACTGCTGTGGTTATTTAACAAAATTTATGATGGCAGATTTTCACTTAGTGTTTTATGACCTTTCTAGTCTCAGATGCTTGGCCTGATATTTCCCTCCACATTTAACCCTCCTATTTTAGTGTCTTCTTCATTCCTTTATACCACTATATTCTAATTACCCTTCCTTGGAAGAGCTCCTCCTTCTTTATGGTTCCTTACTAGATAGCTCATCTCTGTTACCCTAAATGAAAAACAAACATATATAAACCTTACAAGCTAACTCCATACATAGGTGAAAACATTCCATTTGTGTCGTTCTGGGTCTGATTTGACTGTTGGATATTTTCCCTTTTTTTGTTTTTTTTTTTTTCAAGATGCTTCAGTCCTTCTTTTTTAAAAAATATTTTTATTACGTATTTTCCTCAATTACATTTCCAATGCTACACCAAAAGTTCCCCATACCCTCCTCCCCACTTCCCTACCCACCAATTTTCATTTATTTTTTGGCTCTGGCTTTGCCCTGTACTGGGGCATATAAAGTTTGGTTGTCCAATGGGCCTCTCTTTCAGTGATGGCTGACTAGGTCATCTTTTGATACAAATGTAGCTAGAGTCCAGAGCTCCGGGGTACTGGTTAGTTCATAATGTGGTTCCATCTGTAGGGTTGCAGATTCCTTCAGCTTCTTGTGTACTTTCTCTAGCTCCTCCATTGGGAGCCCTGTGATCCATATAATAGCTGACTGTGAGTATCCACGTCTGTGTTTGCTAGGCCCTGGCTTAGTCTCACATGAGACAGCTGATTAACAGTTGATGGGAGAGGATCCAGTACTCAGTGAGTGGTGCTATCTCTGCAAAGATGGTGATAAAATATATAAGAAAGCAACCTGAGGGTAGTGTTTGAAAAATGAGTCAGTGTTTAAGAGAACTTACTGCTCTCTTAGAAGGTCAGGATTTGAATCACAGAACTCAGGTGGCAGCTCACAGCCACATGAAGCTCCAATATCAAGGGACCAAGCTCCCTCTTATGGACTCTGTGAACCCTGGACAAAAAAGGCCACAGACATTCACGCAAACAAAACATTTTTATATATACATATATGTTATTAAAATAAAAGTTAAAAGGCATTTTTAAATTTTGTAAGTAGAAAAGCTGAGAAAACTGTGTTGAGAAACAAGCCAATAAGCAACCTTGCTCCATGTACCCTGCCTATAATCCTACATGGGTTCCTGCCCTGATTTCACTCAGTGATGGAGTGTGATGTGGAAGAATAACACAAACTAATCTTTTTCAAAAGAGAAGGGAGGAGAGGGGGATTGGAATGGGGATTTTTTGATGGGAAACTGTGAAGGAAGTTATCATTTAAATTGTAAATAGATAACTAAATTAATGATGAAAAAAAATAAGTCCTGTCAAGAACTCCAATGTGACAGTGTGAAACTGCTAATCTACAACCTGCTAAACTCACATGTGTGGTGTGTGGGCATGCAGGTGTTCTGTCTGAGCCTGCAGGCCACTTAAATCCTCAAAAACCCTGTGGAGTTCAACCCTGACTTCCTGGCACAGATGATCCCCAAAGTGTATTGGGAAGTGCTTGTGCAGGTAGCAGACACCTCAATCTTGGCCCAGGTACACAAATAGCCAACTAGCTGCTATCAACAGACAAGATACTTTTGAGGAAGATGTACCCACGTGTGGCTTGAGATTGATGTACTGGATGGTACTCTGCAATGGTCAGAATCCACTGTTCTTTTCCCCATCATCCACAGGATCACCAATATGCTGTAGAATGATGAGGAGACAGAGAGGTAACCTTGCTAGCCACCACAATGCGATGTGGGAATGGGTATCCAGATGGAGGAAGACCCTCATGAAAGCAGTGGGGAGGGGATGGGATAGAGGGTTTCTGGAAGGGTGGGAAACTGAAAACGGACATCATTTGAAATGTATATAAAGAAAATATACAATTAAAAAAAGACCAACCAAAGAGTACATAGGGCGGGGCCCATGGCTGCAGCTTCATATGTAGCAGAGAATGGCCTATTTGGACACCAGTGAGAGGTGAAGCTCCTGTTCAAGAGAAGGCTCTATACCCCAGTGTAAGGGAATGTCAGGACTAGGAAGTAGGAGTGGATATTTTGTTGATTACTGAGAGGAGGGATGGCATAGTGGGTTTTCAGAGGGGAAACCAGGGAAGGGGATAACATTTGAAATGAAAATAAAGAAAATGCCTCATAAAATAAAATAAAATAAAACAAAATAGATTAAAAACAACCACCTAGACACAATAAGTTAATAGCAGAATAATAAATAAAAGAAGACAGTGTAGTGGTGCATACCTTTTATCCCTGCTCTTGGTAGGCAGAGGCAGGGGCAGGCAAATTTAGGAGTTCAAGGCCAGCCTGATCTCCAGATTGAATTCCATGACAACCAGGGCTAAACAGAGAATCCCTGCCTCGAAAAAACAAAAAACAATAAACAAATAAAGAGAAAATGAATGACACACAGGCATACAGAAGAGGACTGGTCCCAAAGACAGCTCTGTCCTAAATGTACTAGAGCACATTGCTTCACAAAATGAATTCTGAACATGCTCTCACATAGGGCATTTGAATATACTTTCTAGGTTAACCCCATATGATCACAAGAAACAAAAGGTAACAAGAAGATCAGAGTCAGAAGTATATCTCAGACTCATGTCAAAGACAGTCTGGGAGGCACACCATGCTTCGGTTTTCAAAGTTCCAGAGAGTGGTTCTCCACCTTTTTAATACTGCGGTTCCTTCATATATATACTTCCTTATGCTGTGTGGTGCCCCAACCGTAAAAATATTTTTTGCTGCTTCATAACTGAAATGTCCTACTGATATGAATTGTAACATACATTTCTGACATACAGATAGTCTTAGACAACTCCTGTGAAATTTGTCACAAGGACTAGCAACCTACAGGTTGCCAACCACAGTGCCAGCAACTAGGAAAACTAGACAGCCCCTTGATTTTTACAATATTGCCTTCCGTAACTGTGGTAGAATAGATGTGCTCTATTTTAGTGGTCTAAGCATGTGAGGATCTGTAACACTACCTGGAAACACACATACCAAATTGGATGAGGGAGTCTATTTTTTCTGTCTTGGACCTTGCAGGTTTGAGTCAGCTCTAACCAAATAGAAGAGAAAGGATACTGGATGAATTCCTACTCAAAGTCTTTGGAGACAACAGGGATTTTATTGGGTTCTCATGGAGAATGGGAGAGTGTTTGTGCTCCATTAAAAAGGTACTCACATTCACTATTTTGATGCCTTTCTTTCTATTTGAGTGTGCTTTGTACTTTTGTCTGCTATGTGTTGTGTTCTGTGTTCTTTGTTACTAACTCTAGGGTTCTTACCATACTTGGAAAATGAAAGTCAGTTTGAAAACCTTTCATATTTGTCCTCTGTATAGAAACCCTCTCTCTCTCTCTCTCTCTCTGTCTCTCTGTCTCTGTCTCTGTCTCTGTCTCTGTCTCTCTCTCTCTCTCTCTCTCTCTCTCTCTCTCTCTTTGAGTTTTCAAGACAGTGTTTCTCTGTGTAGCCATGGTTGTTCTGGAAATCACCCTGTAGACCAGGTTGGCCTCGAACTTAGAAATTCACCTGTCTCTGCTTTTCAAGTGCTGGGGTTAAAGGTGTTTGCCACCACCACTTGGAAATATGATTCTTTTAAAAAATTAGATTATGAGTCCTTTGTACCAAAAATAAGATCAAAATTTCAAGGAAGGTACTTTTAATTGAAAATCCATCTTTCTGATAAAAAAAAATGGGGTATTCCATGGAGATACAGAAGGTTGAAAATGACCCAAAAGGTATTGTTCTTCAACTAATTCCTTATCAGCTTGTAATTTTCTGAGGATATTGGCCACTGAGGCTTGAAGTATCAAAAACCCATCAGGCTATCTCTCTCTCATTCTTTCTCTCTCTTTCTCATTCTTTCACTCTCTCTCATTTTTTCTCTCTCCTCATTCTCTCTCTTTCTCTCTCTTTCTCTCTCACCCTCTCTCTCTCTCTCTCTCTCTCTCACTCTCTCTCTCTCTCTCTCTCGTTTTAAGCCATTCATCCAGTGGTTGACATCTAATATTAATCCATTTCTTGTCTATTTCACACAGTGAGGCAATCAATATTGATTGCATGACTGTGAAATGGTCCTTCTTACTTTTTCTTTCTTTTTTCTTTTTTGAGACAGGCATGCCGTGGATTCATTCATAACAGTTTTTCTCTCTAGAATAAGATTGCATGCTTTAGCACTTGATAATAATCTCGATTGTTGATTTATTTTAATATCTGTGAGTTTCTGCAGTAACTGATTCTATTAGTTAGTGATTAGTTGCTGTGAAAAGACACCATGACCAAGGCCACTCATAAGAGACTCATTTCATTAGGGCTTTTCTACATTTCATTACACGATCAGAGGTTCACTCCATGATCATCAAGGCAGAAAATATGGCACTGTCTAGGCAGACATGGTGGTGGAGAGGAAGTTTCGATTATGCACCTTCATCCAAATGCTTCGAGGAAAAACTATGTATTTTGCAAACAGGGAGAGTCTCTTCCACAGTGGTAGAGCTTTAAAGCCCCAGAGTGATATTCTTCCTCCAGCAAGGCCAGACCTACTCCTACAAAGCCACACCTCCTCATAGGCCAACTATATTTAGAATGCCACACTGGTTTCATAGCAACTTGACAAGATCTAGAGTCTTCAAAGAGAAGGAACCTCAGTTGAGAAGATGCCTCCATAAGATCCAGCTGTTAGGAATTTTCTTAATTGATGGGAGATCACCCACTCCATTGTGGGTGTTGACATCCTTGTGGTGGTAGTCCTGGGTTCTTTAAGAAAGCAAGCTAAGCAAGATTAGAGGAGCAAGACAATAAGCATCACCACTCCATAGCCTATGAATGAGCCTCTGATTCCAGGATCCTGTGTTGTTTCAGTTTCTGTCCCAACTTCTTTGGTGATAAACAGCAATGTGGAAGTATAAGCTGAGTAAAACCTTTGCTATGGAATTTGCTCTTTGGACATGGTGAATCCTTACAACAATAAAAAACAGTAAGGTATTCTTAGGGAAAAAATGTCTAACAGTGCCAATGTCACTTGTCTTATAACCACAAATAATAATGTGTAGACATTTTATTTTTACTTAGAGATAAGGTATACTCATGTACCTACCTGAGATGTAATTGTTCTAGTTTTCTTCTTTCTCACCATGTAGAATACTACAATAAAAAATAACTTGGAAATAAAAAGGATACAGATTGTCACTGAGGAAGACAAAACAGGAAGTTTAGTCAGTAACAGCAAACACTGCTTATTGGCTTGCCACTGTCTTAGCCACTGTTCTATTGCTATGAAGAGACACATTTGGTGATGGCAACTATTAGAAAACAAGGCATTTTTTGTGTAGAGAAAGGCCATTGACTTGTTTGAGTTAATTTTATATCCAGCTACTTCACCGAAGCTGTTTATCAGGTTTTGGTGTTCTCTGGTGGAATTTTTAGGGTCACTTATATATACTATCATATCATCTGCAAAAAGTGATATTTTTACTTCCTCTTTTCCAATTTATATCCACTTGATCTCCTTTTGTTGTCGAATTGCTCAGGCTCATTCTTCAAGTACTATGTAATAAACAAGATGAGAAAGAAATTAGGGAAACAACACCCTTCTCAATACTCACAAATAATAAAAAATATCTCGGCGTGACTCTAACTAAAGAAGTGAAAGATCTGTATGATAAAAACTTCAAGTCTCTGAAGAAAGAAATTAAAGAAGATCTCAGAAGATGGAAAGATCTCCCATGCTCATGGATTGGCAGGATCAACATTGTAAACATGGCTATCTTGCCAAAAGCAATCTACAGATTCAATGCAATCCCCATCAAAATTCCAACTCAATTCTTCAACGAATTAGAAGGAGCAATTTGCAAATTCATCTGGAATAACAAAAAACCTAGGATAGCAAAAACTCATCTCAAGGATAAAAGAACCTCTGGTGGAATCACCATGCCTGATCTAAAGCTTTACTACAGAGCAATTGTGATAAAAACTGCATGATACTGGTATAGAGACAGACAAGTAGACCAATGGAACAGAATTGAAGACCCAGAAATGAACCCACACACTTATGGTCACTTGATCTTCGACAAGAGAGCTAAAACCATCCAGTGGAAGAAAGACAGAATTTTCAACAATTGGTGCTGGCACAACTGGCTGTTATCATGTAGAAGAATGTGAATTGATCCATACATATCTCCTTGTAGTAAGGTCAAATCTAAGTGGATCAAGGAACTTCACATAAAACCAGAGACACTGAAACTTATAGAGGAGAAAGTGAGGAAAAGCCTTGAAGATATGGGCACAGGGGAAAAATTCCTGAACGGAATAGCAATGGCTTGTGCTGTAAGATCGAAAATTGACAAACGGGACCTAATGAAACTCCAATGTTTCTGCAAGGCAAAAGGCACCGTCAATAAGACAAAAAGACCACCAACAGATTGGGAAAGGATCTTTACCTATCCTAAATCAGATAGGGGACTAATATCCAACATATATAAAGAACTCAAGAAGGTGGACTTCAGAAAATCAAATAACCCCATTAAAAAATGGGACTCAGAACTGAACAAAGAATTCTCACCTGAGGAATACCGAATGGCAGAAAAGCACCTGAAAAAATGTTCAACATCCTTAATCATCAGGGAAATGCAAATCAAAACAACCCTGAGATTCCACCTCACACCAGTCACAATGGCTAAGATCAAAAATTCAGGTGACAGCAGATGCTGGCGTGGATGTGGAGAAAGAGGAACACTCCTCCATTGTTGGTGGGATTGCAGGCTTGTACAACCACTCTGGAAATCAGTCTGGCGGTTCCTCAGAAAATTGGTCATAGTACTACCAGAGGATACAGCAATACCTCTCCAGGGCATATATCCAGAAGATGCCCCAACTGCTAAGAAGGACACATGCTCCACTATGTTCATCGCCACCTTATTTATAATAGTCAGAAGCTGGAAAGAACTCAGATACCCCTCAACAGAGGAATGGATACAGAAAATGTGGTACATCTACACAATGGAGTACTACTCAGCTATTAAAAAGAATGAATTTATGAAATTCCTAGCCAAATGGATGGTCCTGGAGGGCATCATCCTAAGTGAGGTAACACATTCACAAAGGAACTCACACAATATGTACTCACTGATAAGTGGATATTAGCCCAAAACCTAGGATACCCAAGATATAAGATACAATTTCCTAAACACAGGAAACTCAAGAAAAATGAAGACTGAAGTGTAGGCACTATTCCTCTCCTTAGAAGTGGGAACAAAACACCCATGGAAGGAGTTACAGAGACAAAGTTTGGAGCTGAGATGAAAGATGGACCATGTAGAGACTGCCATATCCAGGGATCCACCCCATAATCAGCATCCAAAAGCTGACCCCATTGCATACACTAGCAAGATTTTATCGAAAGGACCCAGATGTAGCTGTCTCTTGTGAGACTATGCGGGGCCTAGCAAACACAGAAGTGGATGCTCACAGTCAGCTAATGGATGGATCACAGAGCTCCCAATGGAGGAGCTAGAGAAAGTACCCAGGGAGCTAAAGGGATCTGCAACCCTATAGGTGGAACAACATTATGAACTAACCAGTACCCCGGAGCTCTTGACTCTAGCTGCATATGTATCAAAAGATGGCCTAGTAGGCCATCACTGGAAAGAGAGGCCCATTGGACACGCAAACTTTATATGCCCCAGTACAGGGGAATGCCAGGGCCAAAAAGGGGGAGTGGGTGGTTAGGGGAGTGGGGGTGGGTGGGTATGGGGGACTTTTGGTATAGCATTGGAAATGTAAATGAGCTAAATACCTATTAAAAATGGGGAAAAAAAAGAAAAAGAAGAAAACACGGCATTTAACTGGAGGCTTGCTTACATTTTCAGAAGATTGCACAATCATCACGAGAGGGACCCCATCACTGGAGCAATAGAGTACTATTGATCCTTAGGCAAAGAGATAGATTCTGCCATTGCATTGGCTTCTTGAAAACTCAAACCCATCCTTGTTGATATGCCCACTTTCTCCAATGAAGCCACACCTTCTCTTATTCCTTCTAAATTTAAACTCACTGCCACTTCCTGGTGACTAAATATTCATATATATGTGTCTATAGGTGACTTTATTATTCAAACCACCACTTTTTCCATGGCTCGTTCAGCTATATTTTTTTTAAAATACAGCCTAAAAGGCTCCCATTTACTAAAGACTACTGATGAGCTTAGCCACAGTGATGGGCCCTCCCACATCAATCATTAGCCAAGAGAATATCCCATAGAATTACCTAATGAACAAGTAAGTGAATAGAGACTGATCTTCAATTGTTTTCTCTTCTCAGGTAACTGTGGATTGTCAAAATTGGAAAAAAAAATAATATCCCATCACAGTAATGTTTAACTTACACCATAACCTACAAAAACATTACTCAACACCATCTATTGCATTCTGCCCCTGCATAGACACACTTCCATGTATGGCATAAGTGAAGGGTGACTACCTCCTTCAGCAAGGATACTCAATAATAGGTGACATGAGCTGAATATTTCCTATAGCCTCACAACCCCGAAATTCTACTGTGTGTTACACTTACTGGGGGACTTGCCAATCTGTCCAATTTTATGCCACCAAAGCTATGACAAAAAAACTCCTCATCAAGAAATCTAATGAATTTTACCTGATTTCTTTCTCCTGAGGCAACTGAGTATTATCCCTTCATGCTTATATTAGTGTCTGATTCATCTGTAATAAACCCACTACTATTTACAGCTACATCACAGGAGGTATGACAAATACCATCTCCCATGAGTTGGCCAAACCTTTTCAGCAGCTTTTTTTTGTAGTATCCTTTCTATAATAAAAAATACATTGATATCTTTATTTTTAAGTGTGTAATTTAATGATTCTAACACATTTTCATCTCCCTTCCATTTTCCCCTCATTTTCTGCTACTTCATATGATATTGCAATCTATTAAAATACAGTAGTGAATACAGTGGAAAAAAACAGTGTGGGAAGAATCAAAGTTCTTTATTACTAAGACAACTGATACACTGGCAGAATCTTCCAGGTACAACTGCTTGGTAACTTTCGGTCTAATTTTAGCATGATTCTTCTAGAAAAAAGCTTAAAGAATTAAGGCATGGTTACAATGGACCAGAAAAGTCAGTATCACTAGTGAGACACACTCATGTAAATAATTTTCATCACTGTTCCGATATGCCTAGCAACAAGGAAAACAGGTCCATAGTCACAAGAGTATGAAAGGGGCATGAAGGAGAACAGTTGTCCAACTTATTATTACCCAGTAAGCATCAACACAGGAAGCGACCAAAGACAATAAATAACTTCCAAGACGTGTTCCCAATATCCAAGTTCCTTTACAAGTGTCTCACCCCTTCAATGCACACCCATCAATCAATTAACTCATTGATTAAAGCCCTCAGGGTCCAATCACTTTTCAGATTGTGTATAGTGTTCTATCTTTGAACAATGTACTTGGGGCCAAAACCTTCATCAAAGACCCACGACTGACATTGCAAACCCATTTCACCACACAATTCTTTATGTTACAAAAAGTGGTAGGATCTATCTGTCTCTTTAAGGATATCTCTGTATAGCAGTTACAAAAGCAAAACGTCCAGGCCAACAGAATCATCACCTCCATGAGGTATTTTAAAATATGAGTTCAAGAAGAAGGAAAATGCAATGCAAGTTAAGGTTCTTGATCCCACATCCCTCCATCTTAAAGCCATAGGGTGGACCCAGAAGTTTAGGTCAAAAGTGTAAATTTCACCTATACTACAACCAACTGTGACGATTTCTAGCCATCTCCAGTTTCAGTGTGGTATTTAGTCCCACCATCTGCATCACAGCATATTGCCTAGTGTGAAATAGTGCCAGCAGTTGATTGCAAACCCCACTATGCGTTGACTTGGATGGAAAATGAGACATCTATAATATAGACACACTTGTACACACACACATACTCACAGAAAGAGGCAAGAAGTAGAGGAGGTGAGTCTTAGGATCCCTCAATGAAGAGATAGTGGAAATCTTGTAAGGTAGAGAGGTCATTGAGAAACTGTATGTCTCTATCTGCACAAAATCAGGCCAGTCTGCCTTCCATCAATAAGTGGTAGGTTCTCACTATCAATCATCCCCATCTGAGAATGTATGGACAGTTAATGAAAGATGGAGAGTCAGTTTTCATCAAAGGTATGCCCTTTGAAGGTTATAGGTTGGCCAGGCACTACTGGTAGCTCCATGTCCAAGAGTTTATGGGCAACACAATTGATTTGAATGGGTTGTATCAAAGGGGAGAAAAGGAGACATGAAGTTGGAAGGAGGATTAAGGTGGGAATGGATCTGGTTTTGGTCCGGGAAGAATTATTAAGAGAACTGGAAAATAAATTCCATCAAAATACATTGTATGAATTTCTCAAGGAATTAATGAATGTAGTTCTTAATATATAATGTCTGTACTGAACATATACAGACGACTTATATTTCCATCTCCTAAATAACAAACCCTTGTATAGCAGTTTCATTACATTAAGGGCAAAAGTAATCCAGAGATTATTTAAAATAAAGAAGGATCAGAGGTGATGGCCCAGGGGCAAATTCATGCCTGTGTTTATTTACTTACAACACCAGTGCTTGGGATTTTGATGGGGCAGAGACAGGAAGATGACTGTGGCTTCCTGAAAGCCAGCCTCAATATTAGCTCAGCAAGAAACCCTGTAGAAAGGGGATAAATTAGGGAGTGAAGGAGCAAATCACACTATACCCTTCGCTACCTTTGAACTTACCTGTACAGATCTGTGTGCAGACACACATGAATATAAATAAAATATACAAGAGCTTATCTTGCATAGCTTATAAGCAGTGTTCGGTTATCTTAGCCTAGAGTCCTGAGGACTTTATATCATTAGAGTTCCTGAAGCAAACTCCCCAGATATAGCAAATGGGTATATGTTGTTACTATGCAAAGAGACCTCAGTTAAGTGTGTGTGTCAGTGATTCCAAAACAGCTTTCCTTCTCTACCTTCCTTTATATGGCACAGACGACCTGTAAATAATTAAAATAGGAAAACAAAGCTTTTTCACGAATTTAGGCTTGTGTTAAAATAATATTTATAACATTTTACTAAATGGAAGGGAAATCTTCAGCTCCCAGGAACAATCCTGTAGGCTTCTGTTTTGTCCCATTATGAACAAAATTAATTGTACATCGACAGTTCCCACGCTTTTAACTAAATCAGGATGAAGGGATATGTTTCCATACAAATAAGTAATGCCAATGTGATTAATCAAGTAGAAATATGGCAGGGTTAGGATGCCTTTGGCTGATGTGACAATGATGACTGATTAGTCTCTTGTTATGCAAATAACCCTAACCTCTAAGAAAAGAAAAGTAATGATATAGAATATTCCAAGAAGTGGCATGGACAATTATTACTTGATTTCAATTTCTTTTACATACTTTATTAGTTTGAATAATTGTGGCTCACAGAAGATCAAATATTCAAAGGAGTTAGTTTTCTAGGTGGTGGGATGTTTAGAAAGAATTAGGATTTGTGTTTTCATTAAAAGTGATTTGGCACTGGGCTTGAAATATCAAACACCCTTTGACATATCAAAAACTCTCTCTCATTCTCTCTCTCTCTCTCTCTCCTCTTTCTCTCTCTCTGTCACTCTCTCTCTCTCTCTCTCATGTTTTAAGCCATCCATCCAGTGGTTGACATCTAGTATTAATCCATCGCATGTTTATTGCACACAGTAAGGCAATCAACATTTATGATATGGATGTGAAATGGTCCATCTTGCATTTTTTTTTTTTTAGTTAACTCAACCTGGGAATATAGAACTGCAGATAAAGAACTGCCTCCATCACATTGGTCAGTTGCCACACCTGTAAGGAATGATCTTTTTTGGATGGCTGATGTTGAAGGGTCTAGCCCACTATGGGTAGTGTCAACATCTATGAAAAAAATATACAAAGTGTGGTGGTTACCGTGTAAGGGCCTGAAATTAATTTTTCTGGAAGAACTAAAGATCTATATAGCATGAAAAATTAAAGTGCCTGATAATTTGTAAGTAAATTCCATACTTACCAGCATTCAATATTTTGTCTACCCATATTTCGAAAGTAAAATTATCAAATCTATTTCACCCTGTTTTACTGCATTTAATCTATTAAATTACTTGTAACCAGAAATACTAATAAATTTTAAAGGCCTTTAAAACATGACTGGTTGATATTGGGTTTAACTTCATCACAACTTTGTAAGCAGGAACAAGAGCTAGATTGCCTTCTCATTTTCCAAAGAATCTATGATTCACGGTTGCAAATAGCTTCAATACAAGGTACTTAACCCTGTAAAATTCCTGCTTTGTTTGAATAAAATATTTATTGCTCTAACTTTGGGTTTTCATAAACAGAATTTTGATGTGCTATCCAATGTGCTGCCTCAAAGGGTCTGGCATAATTTCTGACACTAAGAACAGTTTAAAGATAACCAGGGAAAGGTTGGAACAGGGAAAATAACCACCAAGGATGTTGGTGAGTCAGAAACTGAAGGCTTTCACAGGAGGAAAATAAAAACAAAAACAAAACAAACAATCAACAAATGAATAAACAGAGACCCAACCACCAAAATGATAAAAACAATACAGGAGTGAATTACTTGGGCAGAATGTGACTCAAGTCATCAGGACATTTCAGTAGGGATTATATTTTGTATTTCGAGAAGGCCATATGAAAACTTAAAGCCTAGATGTTTAATGTCTCTGGTGTAATTAGGGAAGGAACCAGCATGAGTGGGGTTCTATCATGCAAGCTGAACTAGGTGATGTCACAGAGCACTGGCCATAGATTGCACATCTATTCCACTTGGAGGCACTAGAATTTCTAGAAGGTGTGTCCACTATTTTCCCAGTGGTGTATGAAAGGCAGGCCAGCTCCTGAACCCCAACGTTGTTCCTCAAGTTTTTTTTTGCCTGGTCTGTATCAAAAGACAGAATCTTGACGACTAAGACATTTTCTTTGTGTAAGTACATTTATGAAGTGAATGGGACCCTCATAGCTATAGAAAGCTGAAAGTTTTCCCTCCCACACTGAGTAACTGTACATTCTAAATTCTCCCATGTTTGGGGCCAGGGGCATGGTTGATCCAGTTTAGTTGATCTCCTGAATTTATTGTCCTTGCTAACAATATCTCCTTCACAATTCCATTAAAATGTCAAAGCTCTTCTTTGTCCTTATGTATTTTAGAAAATGTTAGTTCTAAATGGCTGATATTGCCTGGACTTGTTGAGGCCAGAGTTTCAGTGACAAATAATCACCTGAGGCTGGGTCAGGTGACATAATACAGAAGGCCAGTGGTGTGCTGTGTCCCTGGGATATTTGTGAATATTGCCACCTAATTCAGAGCCTGCAGGTACAAGAGAGGGTAGGTGACAACTCTGACTCATTTTCTTTATTCTTTAATCCTTGATAATTTTGTAAAAGGCATACCAAATTCCACATTGACATAGACATGCAAGGAGATGTTCCTCAGCAGAGGCAAACTAGCTCAGGGCTGAAGACATATTCATCTGAGTATGTTATTCTGAGCTCTCGAGAATTACTTGTTAATTTCCCTTCGATAATTTCCTTGTTTCCCTTATTTATTTGTTTTTTTTTTTTTGTTGTTGTTGTTCTTTTGTTTGTTCGTTTTTTCTTTGGATGGGTGTTTAATTTTACGTTGAGTGTGTTTGTGTGTAGCTTTGGCTGTTAGGAAAATCACTCTGTAGAATAGACTAGCCTTTATCTCACTAAGGTTTGCCTCCCTCTGCCTCTTGAGTACTAGGATTTAAGACTTGGGTCATTAACACCTCCTATTAACTTCTGATTTGATTGTTTGTTTTGTTTTTTGTTTGTTTTTCATTTTTGTTTTTTTTTGTTTTGTTTGTTTGTTTGTTTTGTTTTTTGTTTTTTTGTTTGTTTTTTTTGTTTTAGTTGTTAATGTTGTTGCTGATTTGGAGACATGGTTCCTTTGTCTACCACTGGCTGCCCTGGAACTCACATTGTAGACCAGGCTGGTCTCTAAGTCAGAAATCTGCCTTATCCTGCCTTCTGAATGCTGAGTTTAAATGCTTGCACCACCATAGCTGGATTATGAACTTCTTATTTTGATCAAATTAAGTTTAGAAGCCCAAACATGTTTAGCATAGCCTTCTTGACCTACTCAAAAATTCCATTAGAGAAGAGCATTTCTCCAGCATTCTCTCCCATCCTACACTCATTGCCTTTCAGTAACTCATATATATGACAGTAGCAACAGCATTGTGTCTGGTGTAAACAGGCAATATCTTCAATCCAAGGCAATGGGCAAGTATGATATTTGAACACAGAATGATACCCACAAGACATCTGCCCAGGGTTGGTGTGGTCTACCACACCAGGGCTACAGCCATGTAGAAGACAATACCTCTGAAGAGTCTTAGCATGACATCTCTCATGAAGAAAAGGAGGAGGATGTCTTCTTCCAACGTCTTGAGGAATATTGTTGGCTGCAGAATTTCTCAAGGTTGGGAGGAAGGTAATGAGCCTGTCACTCAATGGAAGACCATAGTTCTAGGTCAACTGCCAACAAACCCTTCTCTTTATTTGGTGAAGTATGATGGAAATGACAGCGTCTATGGACAGGAGCTCTACAATGATGACAGGATTTTAAACCTTAAGGTTTTGCCTCCCAAAGTAAGATTTCCTCAGGTAAGGGATGCCCACCTCGCCAGAGCCCTGGTTGGCAGAGCGGTACAACACAAATTTAAGGGTAAAGATGGCTCTGAGGACAACTGGAGGAGGGTTGTGGTAGCCCAGGTGCCAATCATGAAGGATTTGTTTTACATTACCTACAAGAAGGATCCAGCTCTCTACTTCTATCAGCTCCTGGATGACTACAAGAAAGGGAACCTCCACATCATTCCAGACACTCCTCTGGCTGAGGAGAGATCAGGAGATGACAGTGATGTGTTGATAGGTAACTGGGTGCAGTACACCAGAAAAGGTGGTTCCAAATAGTTTAGAAAGGTTGTTTACCAAATTCTAGTCAATCCTTCACATTCAATTTTACATTTGCAAAGTGTCACAGAAATGCTGCTTATGACCAGAGTGCTTAAACTTCCTTATTCTCATGACGTTTGTCACATTACCTCTTTGATGAAGGGCACAACCATCCTATTTCCGTGCAAAACTGCCCAAGCTCCTCCCCTATCTTACTTTAGGAAGATTTAGACATTCACAACAGAGAGTGCTCCAACCTGTGTGGAGCACAGTGTGTTTGAGGATCCCCCAGATTCTCCATCTTCCCAGTGTATGTCCTACGTATAACTTCTAATTTCCGTTGTCTGGGAAGCACTGTTCTGACCTAAGTGGTCATCAAATGTCCCTTTCTGACCAATAATGACCTTGCAATGTTCTCCTCTGATGCAGACACTTAGACACCCCCCTCCAATTTTAACTCCCAAATGGACCTCCAGACCACCCAAGCTTAAAGTACCTGAGCCGAACATTAAGAAGTACAGCCCAGAACAAAAGCTCATTTCCTCAAGGCAGAAACTAAAATGATGTACTCCTCACCATTCATACCTAGACCCAGGAGATGAACATATGCCTGAGAAGAAGAACTAGTGTGGAACTGTCAGCCAGGTTTTTGATGAGTGCTCAGACTGCTTCCTGATCCGGCACCACATTTACTATAGTGGACAGATGCTCTAGTCTCTGAGGAGGAGTTGCTAGCTGTTAGGAAAAACCTGGAATGGGCTCCACTGCATGAGGTAGGCTGTGTATTTGATCTCACGTCAAGGAAAGAACATGCAAATTTGAACTCTACCCAACCAAACATACTAGTTTACCTGTACAAAGGGGATTTAGATTTCCAATTTCTCACAAAGATACCCCTCTTACCATTGAGTTCCTATCTATTTTTCATGGCTCATAGGGTCTCATTTCTTCCCAATGTCCATTACTGGCTCACTTCTGAGCACTAGCCATAGATCTCTGATTAGTGTTGGGGGTGTTCTCGTTATGACACTAAGGCCAACAATAGTGTCTACATGCCATTTCTGAATAATTGGATCTTAAATTCCACCATTGTCCAAGTGTACTTCTGAAAGACTTTTCTCATTACATGGGGTCTCTATAGTAGCATCTTTGTTCATCAGGCCTCTAGTTGTACCTTCTGGCCTAAGCAGGTCTTATACTTCACTTAAAGAGATGCCAAATTTACACAATGTAGACAAAGATGCATTGAGCATTCTCATACTCATTAGTATAGCATTCCTCCCGTCAGATTTTAGGTCTCCAGAGCAGCAAAGAGAGTGGGGAGTAGAACTCATCATCTTTAGGTCACTCAGCATCGATGGGTTGTTTGCAACCTTAGTATACAGACATGGATGGTTGAACACAAACCTGTCAGGCTGATAAAGAACTAGACATCTACTAACGTCCTTGGAACCATGTTCAGATTGCTGCACATCCTCCTGAAGATGCCACAGATGACATGGTTCCTTGTGATTGTTGTTCTCTTCTTGTTGTTGCTGTTTTCTTTTAACTTTTGAAGAGGATACTTTATTAGTCTTTTGCTATGTTAGTCATCTCCTGGCATTAGAAACCAACATCCCACTGTTTAAATGTTTTACATTTCCTACTCTTTTTGGAAAACACAATGTATGCGCATCATTTTTTCCTATTGTTTCAAAGACATAACACTATGTAATTCAACTTTACAATTTTAATCATTTTGACCAATATTCACATGAATATAAATTTTATGTGTAATATTTTTCCTGTGCTCTGTTATTTTTCACCAGATGACAGTTTCATTTGAGGTCATTTGAAAGATTGTTCCTTACATGTGTCTTTAAAAGATATATTTTGGAGCTGAGGGGTATGGCTGAATATCTTCAGCACAATAAACACCTTCTATAACATTACTATCTAGTGGATTATAAGTATCAGGTTGTACACAATAGTACCTAAAATAATGGACAATTTGAGAAAGATTTTAGGGTGAAATCTCTCATAATATACAGAAAAAAAGGAAATCCTAGATATTAATCAAATCTATGCACACCAAATGAACATTGTGGGTTTTGTGGGTTTGTTTGTATATGTCTTTGTAGTTCGAATGTCCAACCTTTATGTCTTAATTGAGGATTGTAAACAGTGCTCAGAGTGTGTGCGTGTGAATTAAAGGGCACCATGTCTTTAGTGTTTAGATTAATTTCACATATAATTATCAGTCTATCTGTCATCAATGTATGTATGTATGTATGTATGTATGCATGTATGTATGTATGAAGTAATGATTGAATGTATTTATATAGATATGTATGCAACTATTTCTCTATCATCTACCTATCACTCTCTCTTTTTCTATTTCTCTCACCCTCTTTCTCTGTTTATCTCTTATGCATGAATATATGCATGCATGTAGCTAGGTAGGTGTGGTATTTTTAATGTAATTGGTTCCCATCGGCCCATAGGCTGTATTAGGATGATTAACCTTGTTGGCCTAGGTGTTTCCTTGTTGGAGGAAGGGTGTCACTGGAGGAGGTGGGTGGTCTCACACATGTTCAAGTTAGTTATGCCCAGTAGGGCTCTGTGTGTTTGCTGTCTCTCTGTCTTTCCAAGAGTAGCTGTGATAGAGTGTTCAGTGATTCAAGGAGGGGATGTTGGTTAGATGGCATATAAAGCAGGCAAGACACATTTACATACATGGTAGAAGAAGCAAGCTTTAAGAAGCACAAACCATCACACACACACACACACACACACACACACACACACATTTGTTGGACAGTGCAAAGCTTCAACCTCTTTAAATATATACTCACATTTGGTGGATGGAACAAAGCACCAACTTTATTTTTCTCACACTGCTTATATATCTCTGCACAATCTTTCAATTAGTATAAAATTTATACTGGTTACTTTCTATTTTCTTCTAGTGAATAATTATGAGTATGTATAAGGAGAAGCATCTTCTCACTATACTTTTATGATGAGCTATTTATAAATTATGTTTATAAATATCCAATATTATTCCCAAGAACCAACACGCATTTCTAACTAAAAAACTTGTTATAGATTAACAAGTTGTAAGCAAGTAGGGTAATTTTTATTTCAGCCTGTTTCTCTTACTGGTAGACTGAAATTTGCTGTTATACAGAAAGGATTAGTTTTTATCTATCTCAAAAATTAATCCTTCAAAAATCTTAAAAGAATCACAAAACTAAACTTTTATATAAAAACCTATCATCCCTTTCTACTTTGAATCCTCAGGGTGCACATCTGTTCATTAACCATGTTTTTCTTAAATCATATCAGGAATCAGAATGAGGAAATAGGTACAAGGAAATAATAATCATCTGAACACCAGCCTGACTTTGAAAAAAAAAGGCATGTTTTTTGTAGTAATTCTTTCCAAGATTGTGGTTGAAGTATAAATCTGCATCAGCTGCAATCCTTGAGAAAGTTAGATCTAAATAACACTGTGGGTGGCAATGATATTGCCCAGTGAGGGGCTGGAACCCCCCTTATATTTTCATACAATCCATAGATTATGAGGAATGTGATGTGAGGGCAGCAAGTAGAGAGAAACTCTACAACAGCATGAGTGGTAACAGAGTAGTACCAGCTTTTAAGTGTTTAAGAGTGGTAAGAGCTTTAAGTGGTTCACCTCGCCAAGAATCCATCAAAGCCCAGTATTTTGGAGGTAAAATGTACATTCCGGGGAGCCCCTCTGCCATGCTTAATATTCTAATAAAATTAAAAATAATATTAATTTCTCATTTAATAGACCCTGCTTACATTCCCCCCAAATTTTACTCCCCACGGTTCTTTTACTACCTCCCATCCTCTCCAGTTCCTCCCCCTTTCGGTCATCATTCATCAAATACTTCTCTTTCAAATATCTCTTCCTGCATTTCCTTATTCAACCCCATCTCCCTCCACCATGCCACCTGATCTTCTCCTTCTTGTCCACCTTTGTACACTAATAAAATCCATTCTATTTCTCCATACCATGGGCATCCATGTATGCACCCAAGTCCTTCCTCTATACCTAACTTCACTGGATCTACAGATTGTAGACAGGCCATCACATATGTAATGTTGAATGTCTTAATGTTTCTATTGCTGTCACCAAAAACTATAACCCAAGCACAAGTTGGGGAGGGTAGGACTTATTTGCAATGTGGGTACTGTAAAGAAAAGGGACACTGAGCAAGAGACTGCCCCAAGAAAGAGACAGATACCAGACCACCTAAGTCCTTTTCTCAGAGGATGATGACTACATGATATGGGGAACAGACACCCTACGTGACACTAGGGTAACCCCTGCTTTGGAAGAGACCCTTATGGCTTCCCTTCATGATATCAGAGCAGAGTTTTCAGTCCTGACAGAGCCACTGGAGAAATTGAGGACCCAGAAATCCTTAGTATTCGGGGCTACTGGTCAGAAACCATACTCTTAGACCACTGATAAGAAAGTTAATCTATGAATAAGCCAAGTAACTCATTCCATCCTCATCATTCCTCAAGCCCCACCCCATTGTTGTGGAGAGACATACTAGCATATTTAAAATCCCAAATAAGCTGCTCTTTGGAAGGAACTTCAATCCCTTGGCAAGCCTGTCCCTATAAATTTAACTTTAAAATTAGAAGAAGAATATAGATTACATGAGTCTCAAGCCCCGTCAAGAAAAGTACTAGAATGGTCCTATTTAGAGAGATATCCAACAGCCTGGACAGAGACTGGTGGTATAATTGAGACAAAAATGGTGCCCCCCCATCATTGTGACATTGAAAACTGGTGAGATTCCTTTCGGGGCACAACAATACACCATGAGCAAAGAGGCCAGAGAGGGCATCAGACCTCACCTTCAAAGGCTCTTAGAACTAGGCGTGTTTGGTCCTTTGTCATTCTTCCTGGAATACTCTGTTGCTACCAGTTAAAAAGCAAGGCTTTGCCACCTGGCACTCCCTAATAACCCCCCCTTACTAAAGAGACTGGGACTTTCTCATGGACCCCATATATGGAGAGGCCTTTAAAAAGATTAAAAAATCGTGCTTAGTGCCTCAGCCCTAGTCCTGACAGATGTGACCGAGCCATTCACTCTCTATTTAGATAAAAGAGCAGAAATAGTGAGATAGGTCCTGAACTAAGCTCTGGGGACATAGAAAAGACTTGTGGCCTACTTGTAAAAAAAAAAAATAGACCCAATGCCCAGTGGATGGCTGTCTTTCTTAAAAGATATCACTGCTGTGCCAGTACTTCTAAAAGATGCTGACAAACTGACTCTAGGTCAAGGAACTATAGTAGTAGCCCCCCTCTGCCCCCATGCCTTAGAAAGCATTGTTAGGCAGCTGCCAGATTGCTGGATGACTAATGCTCACAGGACCCATTATCAGAGCCTCTTTCTGACTGAGAGAGTGTAGAGAGAGTGTAATTTACACCCCTGCTATCCTGAATCCTTCCACCTTGCTGCCTGAAGCTGACAACTCCCTACCAGTGAAGGTGTATAGACATCCTGGCAGAAGAAACCAAAACTAAGAAAGAAGTCACTGACCAGCCATGGTCAGGTTGCCCCAATTGGTACACAGATGGTATCAGCTTTTTGATTGAAGGTAAAAGAAAAGTGGTGCCAGCAGTGGTCAACGGAAAAGAAACCATCCGTGTAAGCAGCTTTACTGAAGAAATGACAGTCCAGGGAGAAGAGCTAATCACACTTACCCAAGCCTTGCAGCTGGCCATAGAAAAGAACATCAATATCTAAACAGACAGCATGTATGCCTTTGCCACATGCATGGTAGTATCTGTAGAAAAAGGATGCTACTCACATCTACTGGGGAAGATATTAAAAATAAAAAGGAAACCTTGAGACTATTAGAAGCCATACACTTTGCAAAAAAACTGGACATCATACATTGCCATTGTCACCACAAAGTCCATGAGGCCATAGTGAAGGAAAATCTGATGCCTGAACTGACTGGCCTAAAAAAAATAAATAAATAAAATAAAGAACGTGAAGACCATTATAAACTCAAAAATGCAGGCTTTGACTATACTCCAGAAGATCAGAAATTAACAGGCAAAATACTTGATATATGTGGGTGTACTACCCAGGGAGTCTCTAGGACCCAAGATGGTTGCTCTGTCCTGCCCACAATAGAAAGGTAACAATATGTCTCCAATCTAAACCACCTCATGCACTTGGAAATTGAGAAGGTCAAAGAAAATGTTGAGAGCTCAAACTGCTATGTTATAAGATTGCCAGATGTTGCCCAGGGGATTGTTAATGAATGCCAAGCATGTGCCCTCACCATTGCTGGGCACCACAAGAACACCCCCCCCAGAAGGTGGATAAGAGTTGACTGGCCATGAGCTTACTGAAAAGTAGCTTTACTTAAGTTAAACCAGCCAAGTACAGTAATAAATATCTATTTGTTTTTTTGTAAACACCTTTTCAGGCTTGGTCGAAGCCTTCCCCACTAATAACAAGAACAACCATGCCATGGGAAAGAAGATATTAGAGGAAAATTTCCCAAGATTTGGCATCCCTAAGGTACTTTCATCAGACAATGGCCCCTCCTTCATTGTCCAGGTAAGCCAAGGGTTAGCCAGACAATGGGGGATTCATTGGAAGATACATTGTTCTTATAGATGCCAGACTTCAGGACAGGTAGAGTGGATGAATAGAGCATTAAAAGAAACCTTGACTAAATTGGTTTAAGAGACCTACAGAGAAGATTATGCAGCTCTTTTTCCCTTTGTCTTGCTCTGAGTATGGAACACCACAGGGAAATTTAAACTTACACCATTCAAACTCCTCAACTTGGGACGCCCCTCTTTTAACAGAAGCAGGTGCAATGTTTGAACTTGATGTTTCTTTTTCAGAACCCCCACTAGCTCACTTGAAGGCCCTACAATTGATCAGAAAAGATGCCTTGGAAATGCTGAAACACAATAAAAAACAAAAACACAAAAACAAAAAAACATACTAACCAGGAACCATCTTCGTGCCACATAAATTTCAAACAGAAGATCCTGTCCGGGTCCGGTGCCACCATTCTGGCAAACTTGAACTCAGATCAAAAGGATGCTCCCTGGTGCTTCTGACAAGCCCTGCTGCCGCAGCTCCAGCATGTAACCGCTTCTGGCCTGCCATGGCCCACTGGCCTGGCACTGCTCACACACAGTGGGCACTGCACAGGAACCCCCCTTCTTCCCTCCTCCCACTGGCAAGAGTCTCTTTCGTCTCATTCAAGGGGTTTCTGAGGTTCTCAATCTTACAAATCCTAAAGCTGTGACCTCAGGTTGGCTTTATTTGGCAGCTGGGCCAGAGGTTTAATTTTCTAACTTATAAAATTAGAACTATGTACTAGAAGGAGTGGGAAATGTGAGACCACAACTTAGAGCATTTATCCCTGGAAGGAGAAGCCCCTGGACATTCTCCAAGCTTGTATTCCCTGATCTCTAAAAATACAGCCAGAAAGAAGCTCTATGTTCTCTACAGCCACCAAAAAGCATTTTGGTTTCTGAGCCTTACAGCTAGAGATTCGAAAATTGGAGTTCTGCCAAGGACATCTGGGCAGAGAAGAACACTCCTCCCGACTCTTCCCAACTCTCCAAACTCTCCTCCCAACTCATCTCAATTCCTCAGCTAGCTAATAAAAACCCTCTTCTGTCACATCTTAGAGTCATACGCCCCTGCCCTGCACAGTGGAAGGAGTTTGTCCTTAGCTAGCTGATAATAAAACCTCTTACAGTTTGCATCAGGTGTGGATTTCTCTCAAGTCATTGGGGTGCTGGCCATCTCATCTGAGGACTTTAATGGACTTGAGAGGAGGTCCATCTTCAGGGTCTTACACATGGAGACCTAAGACCAAAACTCTTCAAACTATTATGCAAAATCAAAAGAGAAGGAACACTATTGAATTTGTTCTATGAAGCCAGATTACAATTATATTCAAACCATACAAAAACTCAATGAAGAAAGGAAACTTCAGACCATTTTCCCTTATGAATATCGAAGCAAAAATACTCAATAAAATCCCTTCAAACCAAATAAAAGAATACATCAAAACGATCATCCATCATGGTCAAGTAGGCTTCATCCCTGTGATGCAGGGATCGTTTAATATATGGAAATTTTTCAACTTAATCCACTATAGAAACAAACTCAAAGACGAAAACAACATGATCACCTCATTAGATGCTGAGAAAGCATTTGACAAAATACAAGACCCATTCATAATAAAAGTCCAGGAAAGGTCAGGAATTCAAGGACCATACCTAATATAAAAAAAAAAAAATAGTCAGCAAACCAGTAGGAAACATTAAACTAAATGAAACAATCCCATTAAAATCAGGGACGAGACAAGACTGCCCACTTTCTTCATACCTATTCAATATAGTAGTTGAAGTCCTAACCAGAGCAATTAGACAACAAAAGGAAATCAAATGAATACAAATTGGAAAGGAAGAAGTCAAAATATCACTATTTCCAGAATATATGATAGCATGTATCAGTGACCCAAAAATGCACCAGAGAAATCATAAACCTTATATACGACTTCAGTGCAGTAGGTGAATATAAAATTAACTCAAACATATCAGTGGGCTTTCCCTACACAAAGGAAAAGGAGGATGAGAAAGAAATTAGGGAAAAAACACCCTTCACAATACTCACAAATAATATAAAAAAGCTTGGTGTGATTCTAACTTAGAAAGTGAAAGATACATATGATAAAAACTTCAAGTCTCTGAAGAAAGAAATGAAACAAGATCTCAGAACATGGAAAGATCTCCCATGCTCATGGATTGGAAGGATTAATATAGTAAAAATGTGTGTTCTGCCAAAAGTAGTTTAAAGATTCAATGCAATCCCCATCAAAATTCCAACTCAATTTTTTACTGAGTTAGAAAAGGCAATTTACAAATTCACCTGGAATTAAAAAAACAACAACAACAACAAAAAAAAAAACCTAGTATAAGAAAAACTATTCCCAACAATAAAAGAACCTCTTGTGGAATCACCATGCCTGAACTCAAGCTGCACTACAAAGCAATTGTGATAAAAACTACATGGTACAGGTTTAGTGGTAGACAGGTATATAAATGAAATAGAACTGAAGTCAGAAAAATAAACCCACACACCTATAGTCACTTGATCTTTGACAAAGGAGCTAAAACCATCTAGTGGAAAGAAGACAGCATTTTCAACAAATGGTGCTGGCTTAATTGGCAGTTAGCATGTAGTAGAATGTAAATTGATCTATTCTCATCCCCTGTGCAATGCTCAAGTCTAAGTCGATCAAGGAACTGCACATAAAACCAGAGACACTGAAACTTATAGAAGAGAAAGTGGGGAATAGCCTGGAATACATGGGCAAAGGGGGAATATTCTTGAAAAAAAATACCAGCAATATCTTGTGCTATAAGATTAAAAATGGACAAATGGGACCTCATAAAATTGATAAGATTATACCCAGAAGTTCAAACTTGTAATAAGGATACATGCTTCACTATGTCCATAGCAGCCTTATGTATAATAACAAGAAGCTGAAATGAACTCAGATGACTCTCTTTAGAGGAATGTATATAGAAAATATGGTACATTTACTTAATGAATTACTACACAGCTTTTAAAAACAATGAATTCATGAAATTTTTATACAAATGGATGGATCTGTATGATATCTTTCTAAGTGAGATAACCCAATCACAAAAATCACACATGATATTCACTCATTGGTGAGTGGATATTATCCCTGAAGCTCAGAATAAGCAAGGTAAAATATGCAAAACCCATGAAACTGAAGAAGAAAGACCAAAGTGTGGATAAGTACCCCACAATTCCCTGGGACTAAACCACCAATCAATGAAAACAAACAATGGGACATATGATTCCAGCTTTATATGTAGCAGAGGATGGACTAGTCAGGCATCAATGAGAGGAGAGACACTTTTTCCTGTAAAGATCCTATGCCCCAGTATGGGGGAATACCTGGGCTGGAATTGTAAGATGGTGTGTTGGGGAGATGGGGGAGAGGGGAGAGGACAGGAGATTTTTGGAGTGTAAACTAGAAACGGGGATAATATTTAAAATGTAAATAAGGAAAATATATAATAGAAAAAGAAAGGAAATAATTTATTTGAAGGTTTTATGAGATAAATTAATGTTTGGCAAACATATTATACGAACAATGTTCAGGTCTTTTGTTGAGGCAAAATCAAGAAAGTTCTTCTTTCTCAAAATATGGTGATATAGTTCCAAGAGTAGGTATATGTGCTGCTAAACCTTGTATATAGGAATAGATAGATATAGGTAAAATTAGAAATGAAGTATATGTAAACTTAACAAGACTTCCTCCATTTCAGGTGACTAGGTAAAATCTAATGAACTGCAGGACACAATTAATACCTGACACTGGAAGTGCTATACCTTCCAAAAGAGCCTCCTCTGAAACTTTTATGTCATCGTGCTCATCATCAAAGTCCAAGTGTAATAAGTAACCTTCCTTTGGTATCACCATCAATTTCTTAAGTGCCATTCTTCTCTTAAGAACTCAGTAGTCTTCTTAGTTAAAAAACAAACAATAAAAATAAAAAGGAAAAAAAAAGAACTTAGTTACCTGACTAAAAAGTATCATTTAAATAATTAAAAATAACAAAACATCAAATAATTATTTTAGCTCAATGAAAGATCATTTCTTTAGTTACTTAACATGTATATTTTTAATCAATTGCCTTTTTCAGAGAGTTCTGTATACATATTCAATATGGTGATGCATATATATATACTTACCCGTACCATTTCCTCCATGTATCCCATTTATCATGTCCCTCTCCCTCACAACTTGTTTTAAAAACTTCTTTAACTCACTTCTTTAAAAACCTCCTTTAGAACCAAAGTTATCAATCTGCCATTTCTCAGTTTAAAAAAAAAACAAAAAACAAAAACTGGCCAACCTTCAACATGTGAGTCCTCCCCTCCTCCCAATAAACAATGAGCAACATCCTTTAACCTTTGAGGCATCTGAATTTTGGTCCTATCTCCCACAGATTATTTTTAAACAAAACATCAGCAATTCCGTTTACCAGTTTATCTCAGTCTTACGTAAACGCACAGTGCTATCCAGAAAGATAAAGAACATGGTAACTGTATATTCATATCAAGAAGATCCACCACTAAGTCTACAAAAAAACATGAACCACCACCACCACCCACACAGAAAGACCTTATATTGGAGAAATTAGGGATTTGGGGAAGCCGAGGATTTCAAACATCTGAAGGTTGTAAGTTAAAGTCCAGACCAAGCTGGGCCAGCTGAAACTACAAAGATAGATCCCATCCTACAGAACCTAAACTGAGAGAAAAAGCTGAACTTGGTGGTGCAAGTCTTTAATCCCAATACATGGGAGATTGGGACAGAAGGATCTGTGGTCAGAATCCATTCCCAATGACTTATGAATCTCTTACAATATCTCCTCTTCTTCTTTTCATTCATCTTCCTATGCCATTCTACTGTCTGCAATGTTCATACAGTCTATACCAAAGGAACACACCATAGAGAAGACAGTGAGGAGGGAGGAATCCTCAGTGTGTTTCTAAGGGATCCTGTACAGCACACAGGACAAGCGCCAAGGCATCTCATCCATGGCTCCCTGTTTCCTGACCCACAGTCCTGCAGCTGGTTCTCTGATCCTATCCCCAGGCCCAAAGCTTTTCTCTTCCAAGGGTTCCCAATTCTCTATGGCCCTGACCTGTTCAATCCTCTTCCATGAATACGGTCCTCCACCTTCCATTCACCCTCAGATTCCACAGGAAATGGCGATCAGGAGGCTTTTCCTCACTTAGTGGCCTCCTGGGCCTGAGATTCCCCACCCTGTCACACCTCGATTAACTGTACAACAACCCTGATCAGGGCAGATTATCACTTATAGGTCATGTATGAGGAGAACACTGTCACAACTGCCCCCTTCTGTGCTTAGCTCCTCAATGGCAAAAAAAAAAAAAAAAGTTGTCAGGAGCCAGACCCGGACAGAAGCCTCAGAGGATCCTTTGTGATGCCAGCTGGAGCAAACAGGTCTCACCAAAGGACTGTGTGGATTGGCTAAATACACCCTGCACATGCGTTCATGGAATACCAAGTACCAACACTTTGAAGGGAGATTTTAGAAGGTGGGAATAAGCCACTGGCTTTAAGACAAATGATTTCCAGTTTGTTGGTTGATAAGTGCTTACAAACTTGAAAATCTAGGACAAATATGAAACATATGAAATACAGCAAATGGCTCAACTTAATTTCAGCTGTAGAGGCTCTTGTACGCATTTTTGGTTTTTTTATTTATTTATGTGCATAAACATTTAATAATGTGGACTTCTGCATGTACACACGCACACCAGAAGAGTCTATGCTGCCCTAAGAGTTCAGAAGGGAGCATGCACATTTCCTTCAACCCCTGGTACTCTCCTGTCTCTACTTTCCTAGTCCTCAGCTTGATTAGAAGAGTGTGCTAGGCAGTGCAGGCCCTCTCTCTCTCACTTATGTGCTTGGCCACTCAGGCCCACTCTCTCACTTAGGCATTAGGCTGGGCAGGCACTCTCTGTCTCTCTCTTTCTCTCTCTGTCTCTCTCTGTCTCTCTCTCTGTCTCTCTCTTTCTCTCTTTGTCTCTCTGTCTCTGTCTCTATCTCTGCCTCTCTCTCACTCTCTCTCACTTAAGTGCTAGGCTGCACATGTCCTCTCTCTCTCTCTTATGTGCTAGACTGCCCAGAGCCCCTCTCTCTCTTATATGCTAGGCTTCCCAGGACCTCTCTCTCACTTAGATGTTAGTCCTTGCAGGCCCTCTTTCTCACTTATGTGCTAGGCTGGGCAGGGCCTCTCTCTCACTTATGTGCTAGCTGCCCAGGTCACCTCTCTCACTTATGTGCTAGGCTGAGAAGCCCCTCTCTCTCACTTATGCCGCAAGAGAGCACTAATTCTCTGAAACTGTGATTGTGCATATGTTATGAGCCACAATGTGAGTGCTTTGTGCCTGGTCCTCTGCATAGAACAGGTGCTTTTCTTTTCTTTTTTGTTTTATTATTATTATTATTATTATTATTATTATTATTATTATTATTATTATTATTAAATTTCAAGACAGGGCTTCTCATTGTAGCACTGTCTTTCCTGGAACTTACACCAGGCTGGCTTTGAACTCAAAAATCCTTGTCCTCTGCTTCCCAAGTGCTGTGATTGAAGGCATGAACCACCACTGCCCAACCAACAGTTGCTCTTAACAGCTAGTTTTTCCATTTTTTCAACTAGTCTAGTGTGTATTTCATGTATCCTAGAGCATTCCGCCCATTTACTTGCAGTGTTTTCCTACTTGTGCATTAGATTTTCAAGGCTGGTTTGGTGAAAAGAAATGAAAGGAAGTAGTTAGGCACTTTAGCAATAATAATAATAATAATAATAATAATAATAATAATAATAATAATATAAACATTTTAATGTCTTTAAGTCTATCATTTTTAAAATGTATGAGTGCTCTGTTTATGGGTTCACCTTCATGAAAGAAGGGGACATCAGATCACTTTATATATGGTAGTAAGCCACCATGTTATTGCTGGGAATTGAAATCAGGAACTGTAAAATAACAGCCCCTTCTCATAACTGCTGAGCAATCCCACCAGTTCTAGAAATATGTTTTGATTTAATTTTTATTGCATTATGATAAGAAAATATACATAATTTTAATTTATCTGAATTTGTTAACAACTAAAAACATATTTTGAGTAAACAGACTTACATCACATTCTTCTTTTTATTTTGTACCCCAACTCCTCCAGCTGATGCCCACTCAAAACCTATCAAACCTTTCATTTTTATCATGTTACTTAATATTTATAAAATATTTAACAATAAAAATGAATATTAAAATAGTTGTTTGATATAAAACAACAATCAATTGAATAGTCTTATTGATATGTTTGTCTGCAGCAATCCTGAAAATACATTTTTCTCATAAATTTTAAATAACTCCAAATATATTAACTGTATGATATATTAAAATAATATATCACTATTAGTTTTTTTGGTGAACATAAATAGTCTTTTGGTTTGTTTGTTGTTTGTTTGTTTTGTTTTTAGTAGATCTTAAAAATCTTGACTTACAGAAGATGCTAACAGGACCCTGAAGTTGTCTTGTGTGAGGCTAGTCCAGTGACTGGCAAATACAGAAGTGGATGCTCACAATCATCTATTGGATGGAACACAGGACCCCCAATGGAGAAGCTAGAGAAAGTACCCTAGGAACTGAGGTGGTTTGAAACCCTAAATAAGAACAACAATATTAACTAACCAGTACCTCCAGAGCTCATGTCTCTAGTTGAATGTGTAGCAGGGGATGGCCTGGTAGGCCATGTGTGGGGGGAGAGGCCTATGGTTTTGTGAAGGTTATATGCCTCAGCTCAGGTACTACTAGGGCCTGGAGGTGGGAATAGGTATTTTGGGGATCAAGGAGGGGGGAGAGGGGAGGCGGGAGGGGACTTTTGGAATGTAAATGAAGAAAGTATCTAATAAATATAAAATTAATATAAAATCTTGGCTTACTGTGATACAAAAAAAAAAAAGAAAAAAAGAAGAATAGTTTATGGACACTGGATTTCATTGTAATAAGGCTGTACTTGAATGTCCCTCACATCACCAAAGTATTTTACCTCCATAGTAGCTAAGGGAAGAGTTGACATATCTGCTGCAGCACAGAATGAACTGTAGGCATTATTTTTGGATACTAATTTCCTGCTATGTACAAAGCTATTTGATTTGAGTGATTGTTGTCATTCTCAGGCCACAGGTAACAGGGTACATTCACTTAAGGAATGGGTGTTTATTAAGATGGCCTATCCATGATGTCATTGATCAACAGTTTCAATGAAGAATTGTTCTGCTTCGAGAGTGTCACAGAAGTTAGTTGATGATAGAATTCAGTTTCATTGGATGTGATGTTTTTTGCAAAAGCATTCATCTCAGAATAATAGTAACTTTATTGCAAACTTGAAAAATGGAAAAACACAGAGTAGAAGTGGAAGCTAAAATACTACCACCTTTTTGCTACTGTGATGACAGATGACTGATAAATCCTCTCTCACCCTTTGTAGGAATGTGTAAACAGGAACAATCAGCAATGGGTTTGGCTAAGATTGTTTTCCTGCTGTCCAAACAATGTTACTCAGTATGCTTTGTGGTGGCCAGGAAGCTGAGTTCCTGAGGAAGTAAAGTTCTTGAGGAAGCATGGTAGGCAGAAGTCTCGGTGGAGGGAGTCAGTGAACTGTTGAAAGATGGTTAATCCTGGTTCAGCTGGGGGTCCCAGTGGGATGATGGTGGAGGGATGGAGGTGTTACTAAAGGAGAAAGGAGAGCAGGTGACCCTCATTGGACTCCTGTGGTTAATGCTTCTGGGTTCACAATCCACTTTACCCAAGAAAAACAGAGAACTTTTTCGCTATGGGCAGGAGATTGAACAAATTATCACCTAGCTGAAACCAGGAAGGCTAGGGAATTGGAGACCCTAAAAGTATTCTTGGGGCCTGGGGATGTGAGTTGTGAGTAAACTGGCGGTCAGTTACTGGTGGAAACAGACTAGATCCCTTTCTGTACTGCTGCTGCCCACCAGGAATTCAAAAAAACAAACTGAAGACCAGTCTTCATTTTCCTTTTTCCTGGTTTTGAAAGGCCAGATTTCCAAAATTTGCATATATAGGCGCCAAAGTGCTTCCAAATCCAGAGGCTCCTCTCAACCTCAGAAGAGCTGGTACTTCAGACATGATTCAGGGAAGGCTGTGTTTATGTATGTGTTGTTTTGGTATAGGAAGGTAAGCTCTAACTCTGTATCTCAGTATTATCTTAGCACATGTGCAGTTTGGACTGGCCTTGAAAATGAAGTACTCAGCCTAACAAATTTACTGGGGCCTAAGGAAACATGTCTTCTATATTTTTTATACTTAAATTTTATTTTTTATTTATTTATTTTTTCATTGTTGAAGATTGAATGCAGAGCTTCTTTGTGTAGCATTAAAATATAAGACCAGTCAGGCGAAAAGTATTTCATTAATATTTGCAAAAAAAAAAATAATAATAATAATAATAATAATTGTTTATATATCTTGTTGTATTACCAAACAAAAACAGAATCTTCAGTAACTAATGATAATTAGAATGCAAATTCTGAAGAAGTAATTGGAGATACACTGTAATATGTTCAAACTTATTATTTCCTTCTTAGTGTAAGTATTTCAATGAAAGTATAATTGATTGTATAGCAAGTAATCTATGTTAACATTTTGTATATGATGTATATTCCAAACAATAATTCTGTATGATTAATCTTTAATTTTATTGGTTTTCTTGGAGGGTATAGTGTTGAGGGTCAAACTCTCATTGTCATGCCTGTATGTCAAAAGCTGAGCCATCAAACTCTAAGATCTGCATCCGTACTTTTTAAAACATTAATTTCTTTATAGATTTCCAGTACAAAATCTTCAGGGAAAATTGGCCCACTGAAGCTCAAATATTCAAAGGTGTTAGTTTTCCAGGTGGTGGGATGTTAAGAAAGAATTAGGATTTGTATTTTTATTAAAGGAGATTTGTCACTATTCTTTGAACTATCAAAAAAAACAAAAAAACAGGCTCTCTCTCTATATCTTTCTCTCTCCTCATTCTCTCTCTCTGTCTCTGCCTCTGCCTCTGTCTGTCTCTGTCACTCTGTCTCTGTCTCTGTCACTTTCTCTCTCTCTCTCTCTCATTCTCTGTCTCTCTCTATTTGTGTTTGTTTTCTGGAGTATTGTTTGTGAGCTCTCAGCTACTGCTCTATACATGTGTGCCTGCCTGTCGCCATGGTGTTTACCATGATGTCCTGGAGTTGCCCTCTGAAACTGTAAGACCACAATTAAATATTTCATCTTATAATTTGATGTGGTCATGATGTCTCACATCAATAGAACAGTAACCAAGACATCCATATTCCAGTTTATTTTTTCAATCGTTCTGTACTTATTTCATTAAAGTTACCTTTTGTCCATTGAACAGTTTTAAGAATACTTTTAAAGGTCCTGAACAAATAGTGCCAGTAGGAGTGGCACTGTTAGTAGGTGTGGCCTTGTTGAAGTATGTGTGACCCTGTTGGAGTAGATGTGGCCTTGTTGGAGGAAATGTAACACTGTGCTTGTGGACTTTGAGATCGGCTATGCTTAAGCTGTCCCCAGTGTGACACACAGTCTCCATCTTCTACTTGTGTATCAAGATGTAAAACTCTCAGCTCCTTCTCAAGCATTGTGTCTGTCTGAATGCTTCCATATTTCCAGTCATTATAATAATGGATTAAACCTCTGAAAATAAGTTACAAAGTGTTCAAGATTTACTGTGTTCCTGGAGACTCTTCAATTCAATCTGTCTCTGTCTCTGTCTCTGTCTCTGTCTCTGTCTCTCTCTCTCTCTCTCTGTCTCTCTCACTCTCTCTCATTCTCTGTCTCTCTCCGTTTGTGTTTGTTGTCTGGTTTGGTCATGATGGCAATAAAACCCAAACTAACACAAACACAAACATTCAAAAACACATTTGATATTTTGACTATTCTTGGCCCAGGGAGTGGCACTACTTGGAGCTAATAACCTTGTTGCAGTAATTTTGGCCTTGTTGAAAGAAATTTATCATTGTGAAAATGGACTTTAATGCCCTCTGCCTAGCTGCCTGAAAGCTAATCATTTCCTAGCACCCTTCAGATGAAGATGTAGAACTCTCAGCTCCAAATGCACATGCCTACCAGGATCCTGCCATATTCCTACCTTGATGATAATGGACTGAATTTCTGAACCTGGAAGTCAGGGTATTGAAAAGTGTCTCTGCTGATAGTTGGTTGCTATTCCAGAAAGACCAAAAGTTATGACGTATCATCCAGAGTCTGAGAATACATTGGTTTAGCTTCTAGCATTTGACAGAAAACAGGATTATCAAGACAATGAGAGTATAAAACTTCCTATTTCATAGAGACACATGGGTTATAGATCTGCGGAACTCAAGGTTTCATAGGTGGTATGGTAGGGTGATTAGTGTCTGTATATGAGTGCAGTTTCTGTTCCCAAGTCTGATGTCACACATACACATATGTTAAGTAATATGTAGAATGTCTTCAACACTTGCTCTCTTAGAGTGAAACACTCTCACCATTTTGACTAGTTTGACTGGCCAATACACTATTGGGATATCTACCTGTCTCCACCCCACAATGTTGCCGATATGAATAGACATGCCTGGAATTTTACAAAGGTAGGGAAATGCATGAACTCCACTGAGCCATCTTTCTAGCCCCCAGCATGGTATTGTTTATTGAAATCAATGATCATATCAGTAGAGAAATGAAAACCAACATGACCCTGATATTCTAACTTACCTCCACCTAACACCAATAAGTGAATGTTAAATATAAATTTAATTCATGTCCAAATAAATCCAGATTACATTCTAATGAATGATAAAATTGGAGTGAATCCAGATGAAAGCTACCTTAGTAGATTTTTGGCATTTTATATGAAGAATAACCTATATTTTGGGTACACTAGGAGAGCAAATTTGTGTAAATGAGTCGAATGAAAGAAAATCTGTGTTTCAGTGAATTTTATTTTAAAATAAAGTTCAAAATCATGAAATTTCAATTATATATATAAATATATATTGAGTATGTTATTATGGGAACATGTGAGTTTTTTTGGATTCAGATTGCAGAATTAGAATATAGGGGACCTGGTTACGTGGCACTATTATTTTTTATTAATTAATTCATTCATTGTCCACCTTCCTACTGTTCCACATCCCATATCTACTGCCCATCCCCTGTCTCCAAGGGCAAGTCCCCACCCTACTGGATCTCTAAACACCTTGGTGTCTCTAGTTTGTTGAGAATTTGGTGCATCATTTCTGATTGAATAGAGATCAAGCAGATTTTCTTCTGTGTATGTTTTAGAGACTTTCTGATAGTTCGCATATGCTCCCTGTTTGGTTGTCTAGCATTTGGGAGAACTCTGGGTCCATAGTAGTTGAGACAGCTGGTCCTCCTCACCCTCCTTCAGTCTTTCTCAAATTAAACCAATGGTTCAGCAGATTCTGTCCATTTTTTGTTTCCATACATTTGCATCTGATTGTTTCACCTGCTCATTATTTCTTCATAAGTACAGTCATCCTAGCATTCCTAGTACAAGTATCTGAATTCAGAAACCTACAGAGGCTGTGTATTGCAAGCAGGTCTTCTGCAAAAGCAATATACAATATAAGTACTAAAATTTCTATCAGTGCTCAACAATATTCTATTCTTTGTGATGAAATCTCTCTCTCTCTCTCTCTCTCTCTCTCTCTCTCTCTCTCTCTCTCTCTCTCTCAATATATATATACTCCTCTAACACTGAATATGAATAAAGATTCTCTTAAATTCTCTCCTACAAAGGGGATGATATTGGAATGTCATCTGCAACATTCATTCACTTTCCTACACAGTTTGTGCTTTTTCTTAGCAATCAACTCATATCTAAATCACACATGCACTCAGATTACAAAATAAGGTATCTGAGCTAATGCAAACTGTTATTCTGAGTCAGAGTAGGGGGAAGACAATTCCAAACTGTAGTTACATCCAAGAGCATGGACTTTAACAACTTGTGAATCAGTAGAAGACAAGACAATGTATAGATGCGGTTGTTTCTTTTGGTTTGGTTTGGTTTAGCTTTGCTTATTTCAGTTACCCACAATCATTATAAGAAACACAGAGAAACACTGATTAATGCCTGTATCTTGAACTGAATGCAAATAGGGGCCCTAGAACCAACATTATATTTCTGTTAAAATATACAATATATATATATTTAGAGATTTTCTTTTCATTAGCTATCATACACACACACATACAACAAGTTTAAGAAATGTTCCTAATGACCCAAATAGCAGCTTAATGATTCAGATGCAGATATTTTCACCCAATCAATAGACTGAAGCATCTGACCCCTGTTGTTGAATTAATGAGGTTGAAAGATATTAAAGAAAAAGGCATTCCTGTAGTAGGATCCCTGTCTCAATTAAACTGTTCCCCCAAGATGTCTGAAACTCTGGCCCAACTAAGAGACAGAATGCACCTGCTGATATGAGGCCTCCAACACACATACCCATCCTTATAAAAGGTGAAAAGCTTGAATCTTTCTTATTTAGAGATTATACATTTGATATACTTCAAAGTCATAAGAGAATGCTTGAGGATTCAACAGAGCATATCTAATTTCACCTTTAGTATAAAGGAAATTGTCACCTTCCTTTGGTCAAATACAGTAGTTAATGGTCTCCCTTGCAGATGTCACCAAGATCTAAGGCCATATAAGGAAAAGACTGAAGCTCACTGAGCCTCACATGGGGTAATTTTCTTGGCCACTTCAAAAAGCAAGGAGTGCGAGAAGCATCTTGGGAATAGAAGAGTTCTGAGAACCTCTTCTCAGAATGAGACATTCTAAGACCACAGTCAACAGAGGGGAAATCGTGAAAATCTTGGATCCTAAAGTAGAGGTCCCAAAGTCTTATTTTCCAGGTTAGAAATGTCCAGTTCAGCTATGGTCATCATGGGAAGTTCCTAGGCTCCACTGGGAACTGTAAGATGATTCAGACGCTTCCTCACTAGCTTCCAAGAATTTTCCCCATATACATACCCTGTGTAACAACTTTGAGTGTCCAGGCAATGGTCACAACAATCTCCCAACATGATAAATAGTTATCCATGAATTGATGTTTCCACAAGGCTGTTTTCAGCTGCACACATCTGTGAATAAAAGATACGAATGGGGCATTTTGATGACCAATTTTGAGGCACAGGATATGGGAGACAATTTCAGTTTTCTATTTTCTGCCCTATCATCTAAAAGGGGAGAAATGTGAGGTGACATTGTTCACATATGTGTTGTGTGGATATCTTGGACAAATGGGATATGTTTAAAGAAAACTTAGTTGATCGGGGTATTTGTGAGGCAAATCCAGTAGAGAATCTATGCTGGTTCTTTAATTGCAGAGGTGGATCTGAAGTGTCCTAGTACAGAGGGTGGAGGTCTGAAACTCCCCTTCTACACAGAAGCTACTTCTGAGAGTCCTTTCAATAGATTTTGATTTCCAAAGGCCCCTTTTGCTGAAACTGAATGTTTAAAAGCCACTTGGTAAATGGAAGTAGACAATAGACCCATACTCCTACTGGGAAGACAGGGATTGTTAGATGCCCTTTTATGTAGAATAAGTGGTATAATTATCCCATGGTCTAAAAGCCTTTTACGGACATAAAGGCTCAAAACTACATGGTTGGAATAGGAATATTCAATGTAAGGTATAATAATACATGTTTTGGGCCACACTTTGCTAATAGGTTCTAGGGCCTTGTTAGTCCTAGGAGAGTTGTGACATTATATTCAGTTTAGTGAGAAAAAGTAAGTTAACATTGAAAAATATGAGCCCCATGTAGGAAAGGAAATCTCTGAATCCCTACTGCAAGAGGAGGACAGAAACTTCTTGAGGCAGACTGTGACATTGCCATATAAACTTCTGTCCAAGGTAAAGGTCTCTGGTACCTTATACAGTGGAGTATGTTTCCAGTAATGATAATCAATTTTCAATTCTTATTTAGAGTTTTTTTATTTTTTTATTTTCATAGTTTGTGTTCATTGAGGAGATACAAGGAAGCAACATATTCCTTCTTCCAAAGGCTTTCGATGACTCTTGCTGGCTAGGATACTTCTTTGACTTTATTCATTATCCAGGTCTAAGCAGAATTAATGAAGTTATTTCATTTCTATTGACTTGTGTGGAAACAGATGGCACAGGTACTTTGCTCCAGTTTGAAATATCACTATGGAACTTCACACTAGAGTGAACTAGGGTACCTGTTTACAGAAGGAGTCACTTTTGGAAATTTTCCTGATAAGTTAGGGATAAAACTACTTTGACCATGTATAGGAATATAATTTTTGAGAAAGAGAATATGTTGGGAGGATAAAGAAGATAAGAAAGATCACAGAATCCCTCAGGCAAATGTTTATCTTTGGAATTTGAAGAAGATGTCGAAAACAGCTTATCAAGTGCAAATGAACTCACAATTCAGAATACACATGTGTTCTGAGAAAGAAAGGTGTGTTTGCCAAAAATCAGAGCATTTTTCTTACGAATTGTTTGGTAACCTCTTGCTCTATGTTCTCTGTAAAGCAGCATGCCAGGCATAGCCAACAAAGAGGGCACTGCTCTATTTCAAGTGACAGGCTTAAAAAATAGAAGTTACGTTAGGGCTTATATATTTACTGTCATGTCTCAGGACATCATTTCAGAGTTGCTTGACATCCCTTCTTTATTTGAGCATGCCTGGACACCCAGGAAACATGGGAAATTTTAGGAACTCCTAGACGAATAGTCCTGAGGATTCTATTAAGACAAGTAAATTTTCTGAGATATGCATGGTCAAGAGATGTTGATTTAAATTTTCCACAAGCGAAAAAAAACATCAACTTTAGTTTTCATGTTAGTGGCTTTTCAGTAGGCTCCCTAAGCAACAAAATTTGTATTAAGACCTTTTCAAACTGTAGGGTGTATCTATATTTCCCCAATTCAAAGATAAAATGTAAATTTGTTCCTTGTCAGAATATTTACGTCAAAGATTCTTCATTGAAAAGTTTTTGAACCTAGAGTTTACCTTGAACTGAAGGGAAAATCTGGGAAACATTAGTAAATATATTTAAGGTTCAGTCCATAATATCAGTAAGTTGTGTGGGATTCCTCGACCTAAAAGTATGTCCAAAACTCCTTTGGACATACTGGTATAATCAGAGACTCGCTTTGCTTCAGGGTAAGATCTGATGACTCCTTAATCTAAGACAGATGGAGTAAGTATTACTTGGGGAGAAAGGAGGTGGTGTTGTCCTTGTAACAAGAGAGATGATCAGAGTATGAAAATCTCCATAATAGGTCGTACAAAAAATTGCTTACCTTAACTCATAAGGTCCTCCTTTGCCACACCTAATGGTTCTTCACATTCTGGAGTGTCCATATCTTTAGCAGAATTAGCAAGACACCAAATATTGATACCATGATTCATGAAAAGCTTGAGCAACTGTCTTCAGCATGATTGCCTCCTAAGAATTATGTTCAACCACCAGAACTGTTTTAGAATGATGATTTCACACCATGTCATGTGACTGAAGTCAAAGAAGTGGCATAAGGTTCCAGGATTGGCCTCCTCGACTTGATTTATCTGAAATGTGACCAGAGGGAGAAAAATGCTCCTTGTCAGAGATAAAATATCCCATGTGTTCCCGAACAGAAATGAATTTTATGAGAGCCCATTGACTCAAAGGGGTGATTTTTAAGACCTCAATCATCACAGGAAGGGAAACACCATAACTGTGGAACCAAGTAAGTCCCTTGATCCTGTTGGACAGTAGGGGAGTATAACTGTTTACCTTCTGTAGAGGAGGTTGGACCAGGCACTCCTGAAATCCATATCTTCAGAGAACTCTAGAAAATTCTTATCCCTGAGGACTCTACTGCACACTTGACAGCACTCTGAGGTTTGTTCTGACAAGACTGTGCAAAGTCCCTGGATCTGTTCCCTATTTATACTTACAATAGGCCACACAAGTATGGGTGTTGAGGACAATTACCTTTATGATGAGCAACTTAAAGGAAGATGACCTTGGATCTAGGCTGAAGTTTTTATTCATTGGCCATGGGACTTGAAACCAGACTTCTCTGAGTTTATTGGTGGTGAAAGGTGTATCCCCTAAACAATAATTTCTGAGAGAGAATCTCTGGTCTTTATAAGTTGAATGGTAGACCTGAGTAATCCATGAACAAAGAGTGAAACTCCTGTGAATTCTTGGTACCAACGGTTTAGTTTTAAGCACACCAGAGCTGTACTTGAATGTATGAGACACACTCCTTACTCTCAAATGTTAGTTCTATACTTTCTTCATCAGAGGGACATGCCTCAGACGCCTCCAGTGCAGACAGAGAAAGAACAAAGTGTTTTTATTCAAGGTCAGCAGACCCCTTTGTCATATCCTTAATGTCAGGGACTACTATGTTTAGAGGAAGTAAGGCTAAGGCCTTCTTCAAAAGATAATACAACTGGGAGTCAGCCCCCTTGAAATCATGGGATACTTTACTTCTAAGGTTGCGTGACTTGATGGAGTTGCTATTTATGCTGGAAATATAAATTATCCCCGTTCTGGTGGGGTACATCTGAAGCCCCATTGTGAATTTATCAATGCTATTGCATGGTGATATTAAAGAGCCATATTTGTGGCCATATTAAGATGTTGTTGAAGTCTGAAGTCTTGCTTCTCATGTCATATGTCTCCGGATATCTTCATTCATTGAGGACCTATATGACACCTTTGTTCTGAAGTGATAATTCTGAGGGCAATTAAAGAATGTCTGAAAATTTTGGTTCTCATGAGTCAATGCAGCCTTCAACACTGGTGAGTTTCTAACATATTTGATGTAGAATGGGTATGTCTGAACCACTGTTAGCTTATTGAAAGAAGTTGTAAGGCACATACATTCAATTTCATGTATATGTTTATACTGTCACTGCCTTCAAACACACCATAAGGTGGCATCAGGTCCCATTTTAGATTGTTGTGAGCCACCATGTGTTTTCTGGGTTTTCAACTCAGGACCTATGGAAAAGTATTCTGTGCTCTTAACTGCTGAGCCATTTTTGCAGCTCCAGCACATTGGTTCTAGACAGCTTAGTTTAAGGTCACTTAGGGAATTGGGTAAAATCTGAGAATACCTATTTCAGCATGGGCAGATCAGAAGACCCTTTGGTATACAGTATTTTGGATGATCTGTGGTTCTTAAGCTGTAAGGCTAAAAATTAATAGAGAAAAATATCTGTATTTGGATTACTGGTTTAGAGCAATTGCACCTCACATATCCTTGAGTCATGGAGAGTGCATTACACCCCACTTCAAGCATAGGGGAATACATCTTAGGGTTCTCTCAAAGAAACTCAATTTGGAGGACCCTTTGAAAGGAGGAAAATGTTGATTTATCCTCAATTAACCTATTAAAAATAGCATCCATTAGAGGTAGAAAGTCTCATACCACATTTGGGAAAGCAGAAATATTAAACACTCTTGTATCTTTTCAAGATAAAAGGTCAATTTTGGGAGGTAAGAAAGCCTGAATATTTCATTATCAAGGCTTCCTGGGAACCCAGAATATGAATATCATGCAGGCCATGCAACAGCATAATCAATCACCAGTATGCTGGGAGGAACTTCCCAGCTATTTCTCCTGGTAAATCAGCTGCCTACTTCTGAACATGGCAAGGATTACTCGTTTCTACTGGACAACATATAAGTATATGTCCTGGGTTTATGAAATTGCTGGCTACTCTTAGACTCCAGCCATTGAAGATAATGGGTCCAGATCCTTGGACTGAGGTAATGAGGTCAGAGGATCAGAAAAAGGAGCACTCAATGCACCGTATATCAAGGGAATCGATTTGTCATGGATTACATCAGATATAGTTAGTCTAGGTCCTCAATGATCAGAAGAAGCACATACTATTCTACATGAGCTGGAAATTATATAGCACACTCTTATGGCTACAAATTGTTAGATACTCTTAATCAGAAGGGGAGGTTTGTTTGTACTTTTAGTCCCAGGGACATATTTGATGCTTCAATGTGCATCTGAAGCAGCTAGGAGTAGAAATTGTAAGATGTAGAGATGGTTGATGAGAAGTAAAAGTTCTAAACTCATGTTGCTCATAAGGGGCAAAGAAAGGGAAAAACAGGACAGCCTGTGGGTCAAAAAAGAACTGAAAATGCCAGGGTAAAAGAGAGAAGGGCACTGGCCACCCTCTTGAGAAGGACTGCCTTACAGGATCCATTTGGCAAGCTGTAAAGTTCTGGTGTGTCCTTGGGTCAAAGGAGTAATTCGGGAGTGAGGATTAAGTCATAAGCTTCCAAGAGCATTTATGATATCTCTTCTTTTCATAGAAAGCATCTGTGAAGCACATTTTTTTTAGATTGGGCATTTGAGAGCCTGCCTCTTTCAGGCTAAAGCATTCTGAGCCTGACTGAAAGAGGACACATAGCCAATGTCCCTTTGGTGAGAACTAGAAAGTCTGAGCTCACAATGCTCAGACTGATATGGTCTGACTTTCCCTTTTAGGGGAGAAGAAAGAACTACAGCTCCCCTTTTGCTCCGTGATCCTTTTTAAATTGATTTTGATATGATGTATATATTTGTGGCCTCCTAGGACAGAAGGGTCACAAAGGGACATCCAAATTCACATTGTAATGATTGTTTTCTCCCTGGGCAAGAGAGAGCAAGTATCATGTCCTGTGTTTGAGATATTATGTGTAATTACTTTGCATAACAGGGAATGAAGTGGCACCTCCATTTGGAATTCATGGATGTATGAATCCCACTAGGAAAATAGCCAATGCTCTGGGCTCCCATTTTTGTATTAATGGAAGTTATGTGTTTCTCTCTCTCTTTGACAGTAGAAACATGTTTTGAGCACTACTTAGTAAAAACAGGGTGGTTGATATCCTCTTGGGGTGATGACAAGAATTTGACACCTCTATGGGGACTTTCTCCATCTGGAGATAACTCAATGCCTTCTTGATTTGCAGGAGAAGTTTACAGGGCTCTTTGGGTATTAGAGGCACTACTCTCTCTCCTCCTATTAGAAGTAGCATTTCAGAGAATCTCATGAGGAGACATGAAATGTCTGAGGCTCTCTTCATGAGGAATAGAGTGGTTTATGTGCACTTTTCTCTAGGCATGGATCATGGTTTGCCACTCTCATGTTCTGAATGGGAAGCTTGAGTGTCCCATTGTTCAGAACGGTCCTTTTCTGATAAGATAAAATAAATTTGGATGGTCTGTATTCACCTTGGTATGGTAGAGGACTTATGAGGCCCTCCTCATGATATGGTGAGCATCCAAAGGCTCCTTTAGCAGTATCAGAAGTAGTGAGGGTTATGGTAGTCACAGTTTTAAGACTTGCAACTTTTTTTCTTAGATGTGCAAGATCTTACCAGCATTTTGGAATAATGGCAGTGTTTCCAGCTAGCATCTTTTTAGAGGACAGATTTCAGGCCTGCTTGATCTACAGAGGAAAACATTAGTCTTATTTTTTGTAGTATAAAAGGTTTGGGACAACCCCTTGGATGAGGAGAATAACTGAGATCTTTCTTATAAGGAATGCTAGATGTGAAAGTCAATTGTGAAGATTAAAAGGGGGAGATGCTTCTTGGAGGAGTAGAGGTAGGACTGGATTCCTTTTCAACATACTTGGAAGATGTGAGGCTAACTTTGGCAGAAGAGATGCATTTTAAAACATCAAGTTCTGAGAGGCAGTATCTGATATCTCCTTCTGAAAATGAGACATGTTTCAATGTCCTTTGGTTAGAATTGGAAGTACTCGGGCTCTTCCTCTGATAAGAGTAACTATCTGGCCATCATCATGAGAAGGGGTTGGAATTAAGTCCCTGTCTGTACAAAGTGACAGTCTGGGAAATTCTGTTGAAAAGGAAGTACCCACAGTGTCTTTTCTAGATAGGCATAGGTTCTAGAGTCCCCTTAGCTAGTTGAGAAATTTCTAGATATTCCTGGGCTAATGTTGGTGTTCCAAGGATCCCTTGATCAGATACTAAAGGGATCAGCACATCTACATTGTGTTTCATAAGACACAGAGACCCTGGCACAGATAGCAAAGATTCTAGAGACCCTGCCACAGATTCTGAACTCTTAGAAACAGATTGGTTACATGGCAGAGATTCTTCCAACTCTGGACTAAATGTTGAAGGAACTGGTAATCTGGGAGAATTTTATGTGGCTGACAAAGATTCTATGATCTCTTGGGTGACAGATGGTATTTCCTCAGGGTTTTGCATACTTGGCATTGTTTCTAGTTTTTCCTTCGCAGAATTAGAAAGTCCAAGATCTTAGGATCAGATGGTGAATATCCTAAAGCCACATTTTTCTAACAAGGTCCTGGAGACTCTTGGGATAACAAGGAAGTTTCTGAAGGCCGTTGGGCAGATGTTGATGTTCCTACTACACCATGACAAGACAGAGAAGGTCTCTGAGTCAATACAACAGGTTGTGACACTCTCAAGTATAATTGGACAGATAAAGGTGATCCTAGATGCACTATGGTAGATGCTGAAAATTCCAAAGCTCCTGGTGTAATATTTGCTATTCCTGGCTTGTGTTTGTACAGGTGCAATGTTTCATATTCTCCTCTAAAGGACAGGCAAGGGCCTCCAGCTTTTTGAACAGATAACAAAGGTCCTGGATTCACGTGTACAGATAGGGACATTGTCAAAGGCTCTAGGGTAGATGATAGAGATCCTAGTGTTCCCTGTCCAGATAAAGAAATTACCATGGATCCTTTGGAAGAACCTGACATATCTAAAGCAGTTGGATCTGTTTTTTGTACCCTTTGTGGAGTATTCAAATACTCATTTGGTACCTGGTATGAAGTCAAAGGCCCCTCTGTAGGTTTAGAGAGATCTAAAGGTTCTTCTGTGTAAGGAAAGGAATCAAAAGGATTAGGGAAGAAAGTAATGAAATAAGTTGGGCAAAAATTGCAAGTGCCAGAAGTGAGTCATTTGATATCACATATCCTGAGATAGCTGTTGAATTTTTTTTCTGCACCTGATGCAAATGAGGAATATCCTAGAGTCCCCTAGGAAGATGGCAAAGGTTCTACAGAGCCTTGTGCAGTTGCCAAAATACTCAGAGATTCTTGGTCAGATCTCAAAATCCTTGCCATATTTTGAGTAGGGTGGGTATATCACTGACACACTGAGGAATATGGTGAGTCTGCTATTATGTAGTGTGTAGATGTGGACTGAGTTCCTATACCTTGTTTATGTAAAGAAGGATTTGAAAGCTTTTGGGAAGTTGTAGATTGTTGTATATACCTTTGTGTATATGTGGACAGATATATGGTCCCCTTTGCAGAGTGAAAGGGACTCAAACTTTCATGAGAATAATCATAAGATGCTGGAGTCACTTGTTAAGTGGAAAAAAGACCCAGAGGATTATGAGAACATTCAGAACATTGTGATGTATTCATCATTGCCTATGCTGAGATAGAAAGTTTCAGAGGTCCCTGGGCGGATTACAGAGGTACTGGATTCCCTTGGCCAAATGGGAAAGTCTCTGCATCTCCTTGGTACAATGTTATTGTCTACCAAGTTTTGGAGGTCATGGTGACAAAGTTCCTAGAGCTGATGAAGTAGACTGAGTAGATGTTACATCTTCTCTCACTCTTTGAAAATGTCCTAAAATACTCTGTGATTCTTTATATTGTGACAATATCCCTGTGAAACCTGTTGAATTTTCTATATTTCTTTGGTTGAAGAAAAAATAACTTTATATGCATAAAGTACCCTCTCTGGACCTGGAAATTTTTGGGGGCATTTGAAAAGATGGAAAAGCTTCTAGAACCACTGTAGGAGGTACAAGATGCTCCTGAGAACCCAGTAAAGGTGGGCAATGTCCTACTTCTGATGGTTAAGGACAAAAGTATTCTTGAGATTTCTGGAAAGGTAGGAAATGTCCAGTTTCCCTTAAGAAAGCTGGGGATTTTTGTGCAAAATTTTGGACAGTTGGCGAAAATTCATAACTGTCTGCAAAGAAGTTGGAGCATTCAAACTATCTTGAGCTTATGAAACATTTTGTGCAGTCCACTGTTTAGATGTGGGCAGTTTAGGAGACCCTTTGGCAGAACAGAAATGTCCAAAAACCTCTTGGGAAGATGAAGAACCTACTGTCCCTTGTGAAGATGAAGAAATTTCCAGAGGCCTTTGATCAATTGACATAGATTCTGGTAGCACTTGAGTATTTTGCATAGACCCCAATCGTCCTGGGGTGGGAGGCAAAGTTCCCACAGTCTACTTTACAGATATGTACTTTCCTACTGTGGCTTGTGCAGATAGACAATGCCCCCTCAGTGCCCTGAGAATACATGGAAGACCCTAGAATCATGTCTTTAGTTTTAGTCACTTTCAGACTTCTTTCTCGCGATAGACAAGAATCCCACAGTTCCTTGCTCAGATCTCAAAGATGATAGTGGCACATGTAGTGATAAATTAAGATTCAGATGCAGTCCAGCACATCTGGAGCTGTCTGAAGTCCCTCAGAAAGATGGAGAATATTCATTTGTTTCTGATTCTGCTGGAGAAGAAGCTGAATGCAGTAGAGCCCCTTCAGCAGGTCCTGAGTGATGTGTCATTGCCTGGGCTAAGATGGAATGTGTCAGGCCCCCTGGATTGATTGCGAATATACTTGATTCCCTGGACCAGATGGGAATATTTCTACACCTCTTTGAGTAAAAAATGAATGTCTACCAGGTTCTTGAGGTGATGATGGCAAACTTCCTAGAGTAAGAAAAACAGATTTAGAAGATCTGACACCCTCTTTCACTCTAGGCAAAGGGCCCATGGTAGTCTCTTTGTGTTTACATTGTCCCAATCCCAATATACCTGTTGAATCAGTCGAAGGTTCTGGATACCTTTGGATGGATGACACAGAACTTTGCACATGCAAATTTCCAATTGCAACTGTGCAGTTTTTCTTGTACCCTTAAGAAGTTAGCAAATGTTCTACATTTACAGTGATAGATAGTGGATATCCCTGACCACCTGGTGCAGATAGGTAGTGTTCTGGATAATTGGGAAATACAAAAACTTCTCCTGATTATCCTGGCTAGAGAGAACATATTCATTAGTCTGTGGCTAACATGATGAGTATTGTAAGTTGAGCAGATGGAGAAAATGTGAGAGCCCTCTAGTAATTAGGTGGATGTTTGAACGACTTTGTTAGAGAAGACAGAGTACCTATAGGTTCTAGTTTGGGTGTGTACAGAGACCCTTAGGCAGATAGAGAAGTTCCCAGAACCCTTTGTGCAGATGACAAAGATCCTATCCTTCTTTCTGCAGGTCAAAAATTCCCAGAAGTACTTGAACAGACTGGAAATTTCCTTGTTCCTGCTTGTCACTTTCTTTGTAACCTAGAGCCTCCGGGCTACATGGGAAAATTTCTTCAACTCCCTGGGCAGCTATGGGATGTCCCTACATGGATTCTGAATTCAGGTAAGATTGTCCAGGCACCTGAGTAGATGATGAGTGTAATGAAGAAAATTGTGCAGATACATTCAGCTCAAGAGTTGCTTATGGATATAGGGAAGTTGTGAAAAGTGTTCGCAAAGATATGGAGGGGCTCGACTTGCTTGTGTTGGTGAGAAATGGCCATGGGGCTTTGGGACATGTCGCAATGTTTCTGTTGCCCTTAGCATACATGAAGACATTCCCCAAGAACCTGAGAATGAAGACAAATGTTTATGAGTACACTGGGCAGATTCTGATATTCCCAGAATCTTTTGGGAAGATGATGACTGATCAAAAGACTGTTGAGTATATGGTGTAAGGCCTATAGAAGCCTCAACATATATGCTAAGTTTGGTAGATAGCAAATGTGCTAGATCCTTGGGACTACAAAATAAGACTCCTGAGATCATTGGTCATGTTGTGAATGTCCTGTATGATTTGAAGGATGTGGCAAAGGGCCTGTAGTCCCTTGAACAGATGGTGAGATTTCCTGAGATTCTACCATGTGTGTTGAGTTCCCTAGCTTCTTTTGGAAAGATGTCGAATGTTCTAAAAAACCCTGGGAAAGATGGCAAAGCACCCATAGTTTCTTGGACAGGTATCGAGTGTTCTAGAGTTGTTTTCTTATATCTCACAGTTATTGAATTGCCTGATATAGTTTGCTAGTTTGGGAAGTTTCTGAGAACATCATAGAGAAGTTGAGGATTTCACTTTCACTTGGGAATATGACAGTTGTTGAGATTTTTTGGTTTGTGGGTTTGTGTGTGTGTGTGTGTGTGTGTGTGTTTGTTTTTATCTCCTGGTGGATGAAGAAGATCTTTTTTCAGATGGAAAATTTTCTGACTTCCTATTTTCAAATTTGGGAGTTAGCATAACCCCTGTAGGAGGCAAAGGATCTGTAGTCCCTTGGAAATATGGCAAGGTATACAGATATTCTACTATGTATGACGAGTGCCCTAGCTTCTTCTGGAAAGATGCTTAACGCTCTAATTTCCCTGTGGTATAACTAAAAAACCCTAAATCCCCTGGACAGTACAGATTGTTCTAGAGGTCTTTGTTTACAACTGACAATTGTTAGAGTTCCTGTTGTAGTGTGAGGAGATAATGGTGGTGCAGATGATGAAGGTTTCACATTCCCTTTGGAAGATAACAATGTTTCCTTAGTTCCCTGGGTAGAGGGAGAAGATATCATAGCCAGATGGTGGATCAGATGGTGGATGTCATCGGGTATTTTGCATAGAAAGAGAAAATGTATAAGCCTTCTGAAAAGAACTGAAATTTTTCACAGGTCCTGGTTCAGACGGTGAAATTTTAGAATCCTAGTTTCAGATTTGGGTAGTCCCATAGTCCTTCTAAGAGATAAAGAATGTTTCTCAGCCCCTTTATTAGATGGAAATATTTGAGCCATCCTATGCGCACCTTGAGTAGATCCTAAAGGCCCTGTTTTACGTCTTGATGGTTCTACAGTCCCCTGTGGTATATAGACTGTCTCAGAATGTCTTTTTCTTATTTGTATTTTGTCCCTTTTGGGATGATATAAAAGACTCTAGGGTCCCTTGTGCCAGTGATGACATTTGAAGAGTTCTTTGCAAATGGAAATACCTAGTTTAGATGGTGAAGAATGCAGAGTCTTTTTAGAAGGTGTGTAAGTGGGCAGTGGTCCTTGGATATTTACCAAAGTTTCTAAGGCCTGGGAAGAAAATGGATAAATTTTCTGAGCATTTGGTGCAGTAAGTGAGTCTTTTCCACCATCCTAGGTAGATAGCAAAGAACCTTGATGCCCTTGTCATGATGATGATGATGATGATGATGATGATGATACCAAAGCCTCAGTAGCAATAGCAGGTAAGGAAATTGCTACAGGATCCTAGCCAGAGAGCATGTTTTTTGGAAAAACAGAGACATTTTTCAAATGTCCTGGAGATTTCTGAGGATATAAATATGCCCACATATCCACATCCACAGATGGCAAATGTCCTTTATAAACCTTAGAAAATGAGGAAGTTGCCATATCACCTGGTCAAGAAAGAGAATGAGAGTTCCCTGTTTAGATGTGGAGAGTTCTGGAGTCTGTTGTGCAGTTAAGGATATTCCCACACTCCCTTGAACAGAAGACAAAAGTGCTACACTTCATTCTGAGGATGAGGATGTTCCCTGTTGCCATTGGGTGAGTGACATTACATTTATGGGGGAATCTGAGACATACTGAGATAAATCTAGAACTCCATGAATGTGGGGAAAATTTGATGGCATATCATGATATAATGGTGAAAGGCTCACAGGCTCTGAAGCCACCTGTTTGGGTCCAGGAGCTACAATGGCTGAAGGGGAAATTGGCAGGGATCCTGGTCTAAGTGGCAAAGTTCCTACCATCTCTTGGGCAGGTTGGCAGGTTCTGAGTTTACTTTGGAGAGATAACAATGGTAATAAATTCTCTTGAGTACTTGGTGAAGTAGCAGCTGTACTCTGGGTAGTTGTGGAACAATCCACAGGCCTTTCCAAGGACATCAAAATTCCTGCAAACTCAGGTGAGCCTGAAGAAGATTCTAGAGGTCCATGAGTTGAGATTCCATGTCCTGAAACTCATTGTGCTGATGAGGAAAGATCCAGATCTCCTGGAAGGTGGAGTGAATGTCCTGAATACCTTATTGAAGATGGAATATTTTTCTAAACACCTTGGCCAGATGACAAAGTTCCGTAGTTCCATGGGCACCCAGATCTCCTGAGAAAAATCCTGAAAAACCAAAACACCTTTGCATAGGTGACAAAGTTTCTAGGTGCCCATGGTTAAATAATGATGGTCTCACATATCCTAGAGCAGATGGTAAATGTCCTACAACAATAATGTTTTAGTCAGAAGCGTTTTTAGATACTTTAGAAGATATGAAAATTTTCTGGTGTGTTTGGGCTAAAGACAAGTTCTAGATGATTTTTTTTAGATGTGGACTATCCCTCAGGCCCTTGATTTCACAAAGGAGATTGTGTAGTCCTGAAGTCTGATTTGCAAAAGGACAAATTACCGTAAGCATTGTCAAAATGTTCTGCATCATTTGAGAAAGATGAAGAAATTTCCTGGGCCAGATTGTAAACACATAAGAGCCTTTTGGTTAGATAATCTTGAGCCTTTTTGGGGAAATATGGATTGTCCAACATGCCCTTTGGTAGACTGAAGGTGTGAGACTCACCTGAGGAGAAATTGTAGCTTTTGATGTTTCTTTGGCATCAGGGGATGTTTCAAGTCCCCCCCCCCTTTTTTTTTTTTAGAAAATGTTCTGTAGTCTCCTTTCTTAGAAAGATCAAATCTTAAACTGTTTTTTTTTCTTTCTTCTATAAACTGGATGACTGTGTACTATTTTGTTAGAGGGAAAATGTCTACTACTTCCTACCAGAGAAGGCATGGAAAAGAAACACTCTTGGGTAGATGGAGATAATTGTAAAGCACCTTGTTCAAATATCACAGATCCTATGACCTTCTGCACAGATGGGGAAGGTCTTAATATGTCTTTTGTAAGTGTGCAAGTCTTAACCTTGGCTTTAAAATGACGGGAAGGCCCTAGAGATACCTGTGTAGATATGGTTTCTTCTAGAGCATCATGGACAAGTGTAAAAGGTCTAAGAGCCTCATAGGCAGGTAGTGAAATTTCTCTACCTCCCTGTCTACTAATGAAAGTGGCTTCTCCTTAGAGCATCATGGATAGGTGTATAAGGTATAAAATCCCCATGGGCAGGTAGTCGAATTTCTTGACCTCATTGTGTACTAGTGGAAGTTCCAAGAAACTTTTCTTCAGATGGAAAAGGGGATAACAACTTCTGTATAGAAGTTTCAGGTGTCATAGACAGCTTGATGGGCAAAAGAGCTTCCATGGGGCCTTTTGAATATGAATTAGAACCCAGAGCATTTTTGGCATTTGAAAATTTCTAGAGACTGATGCTGGCATGGAGAAGGACCAACAGACTTTTGTGTAGGGGGGTAAGAATCTATAGTATCTTGTTTAGTTGGGGAAGAAGACTGATCCTCCTGAGGTGATAGGGAAGTTCTAATAGTCTCTTGTAAAGTTTGGGGCAGCTCAAATTTTCTGAATTTGGAGGGATGCTGAGGACCCTCTTCTTTAGGGTTCAGAGTGTTAACTGGTATGGTGTCCACTCTAAGTAGCCCTTTGAAAGATTGAGAAGGTCTCAGAATGCCTGTGGAAGATGCTTATGGTTCTAGTTCACTTCCTGTATGTGCAGAAGTGAAAAGGCCTTTTGGAAGACTCAGGAATTTCTACCAAGTCTTGAGTATGTATGGAACTCACAAGATCCTATTCTAGGAATGGCAAATATCCTTGAGCTCCTGGTGTAGGTGTGGACATTTTTCTCTTCTTGGGCATTTATTAGAGGTGTGAGGCTCACTTGAGACATTGTGATTGCATGTATTTCCCCTTGGACTGAAATAGATGATGTGAGCACATTTCTTATTGGTAGAGGACTTTGAAAGCCCTCTTGATTTCATGGAGAATGACTGAAATTCCCTTGGTCAGGAGGGTCAGGTCTCAAAATAACTTTGGTAGGAACAGATTGCATAGGACACTTTGGGGGGTAAAGAGAAACATCTTTGGATATCTTTCTGAGAAGACTTTGCTCTCTGCCCTGTTTTGGCAGCTGGCAAACATTTTCAACTTTGCTAGGGAAAGGATGTGGGACATGATACTTTTGGGACAAATCACTGACATTACCGTTGGGGGAAAAAGGTTTAGAGCCCACTTTTTGTGACTTACACTCCTGTTGTAGGTCTTCTTGACCAGAGGGTTCTTCTCCAAAATGCTTTGGAAGACAATTGGAAAGAAGAGAGACATGTAGTGTACTGGATAACCTTTTGGAAAGCCTTCTGGAAGAGCAGGCATTATGATTTTACTGTCAGCACAAGTGAGTAGTCTTTGAGATGCCTGTGCAGATGTTCAATGTCCCATAGAGTTTTGGAAAAATTTGGATAGTTCCATTACCTCTTGGCTGGATAAGGAAAGACCCTGAGCATTTTGGGGAGAATTAGGAGATCCCAGATATCCTTGGCTAGATCAGGAAGGGTGTAAGGAACCTTGAATGTTTGGGGAAATTTCCTGTCCATGTTGGCCAGCAGAAGAGTAGGCAGAAGATGGCCCATGCACTGTGTGATCTTCTTTGAACTTTTTAATGGCATCTCCAGTACCGTGTTTGGAAGATATTACAGGCATTCTGGCATCCAACTGGTGAAAATCCATAGGTTCTTCACCCAGTGGACATAGGCTGGCTTCTTTTCACCTGTCTATGCATGGGCACAGCAGATGAGGCCACTCATTTTCTAATGGAAGTCTGTAAAGCAGATTGTCTGGTATCCCTGGTTAGAGGATTACTTGTGAACTCAGGAAACCTCAGAGGAAGTGTAACTGTCCATTTTTTGTTCTCTTTTAGATCCTTCAGAGGGTCCAGAGTCCTGTTATTGGATGAATGCTTTATAAGAGCTTTGGGTTTCTGTATCTTTTCTGTAACATGAGATCAGTTTTTTTTTTTTTTTTTTTTTAATCTCTCGTCTTCATAGGGTTTTGGGCACCTGAACTTGTGCCGATTCTGTATACGGAGCCCTGGAGTCACAAAATCCCTCGAGTCTCTGCTGGCCAACTGCTTCCCCTGTTAGTTTAAGGTGTAAAATCCAGTTGGGGGACAGTGAAGGGAGTCCAAGGCTATGGAGGCTGTGAAATCAGTTGCGGTAGGGTATCACTATTCTTTGGCTACACTTAAGGGAGTTCCAGGCTCTGGAGGATGTGAAACCTGCGGTATGTGGTCATAGTGTCAAGTCTGGGCTGAGGCTCACTGCTATTTCTCCACATGTCTTGCTATTTGATCATTAAGGAAATTTTTCAAGAAACATTAAATAGATGACTGCCCCTTAAAGGGGCAGTGAATGTACTTGGCAAAAGTGACTTGTAACAAGAAACGCTTATACAGCATCCCTCCTGAGAATTGTGGACATATAAGAAGGCACATCACAAAGAATATAAGTTACAGTGGCCTCAGACATCAAGTAAAGTTTGAGAACGTCTGTCCTCAAGCCTTCTCAGGCCAGTCCTGAGCCTAGATGATTGCTGTTCTCTTGCCTGCACAGACCAATCTGGAGCATGCAGATTGGCTGTCCTCCTGTTTGCACTGGCCAGTCCTGAGCTACCTCATATTAGCAGGGCAATCATCCAAAGTTTCTGAATGAGGAGGGACCCAGAGGACCCTCATCTTTAGGGTTCAGAGTGCTACCTGGTTTGGTGCCCACTCTAAGGGTTCATGACAAGGAATTGTTGAAGGCAGAGCATGGTTGGAAATTAAGGACATGGTGTTCTTAGGAGACTATGCTCTGAAGTCCATCTTACTCCAGGATAGATCCCTCTAACCTAAGGTCATCAGTGAGTGTTGCAGTGATGTTTGTTTCTGTCTCATAACTGAATGGAAAAGGCTTATCTATACCCTTGCTCCTCAGAGGCTATGGGGCTAAACAAACCCTGGCTTATTTGCTTGGGAAAGAACAGGTGTTAATATTTGAATAGAACATAGAATGCATGTAATAGATATCACAGATATTATTTCGAATTTTAAAAACGACCTCTCCTAGATAAATCTGTGATAACTGGATGCTGAAAGACATCTCTAAATTACTAAATAATACTTACTGCAATATCATTATTGTGCAATTAATATGCTATTGTTCAGAGAATAAAGGCAAAACTTTAGTAATCTCTTTATAGTACAAATGAAAGTTTTATTTCAAATACTTATATCTGTGTTTGACTAGATTCAGAACACAGACAAAGTTGGACTCCTGAATATAGCACTTGTGGCCTAAAACAATTGCTTTGTCTGTCACAGTTAGCGAGTTGGGTTCCTATTACTTTTTCATATTTGGATTGCTTGTTGAAGGTCATATAATTCTCCTGAAGGACAACAGGCAAATGGCTCACATCAGTGGCATCACATGGGCCATTCATTTTCAGTCCAATGATGCAGCCGGTATATAGTTGCACAGAATGATTTATTAAACCCTTAGTTAAACTGATTCTTTGAGAGGTCATGTTTTATAGAAATTGATACACTAAGAGAGTGTAAAATTGAGGCTATAAGTGAAGATCCTTCTTTACTGACACAGAAACTTCGTTTGCCTGTTGCATACCTTGCCAGTTTTCGAAGAGCAGTTTTTGATTTTGCTGGATGAAAGGTGTTTATTTGGCTCCTCTCTTTGATTTCTCTGAAGGATTTCGATTTCCCTTTGGCTACACAGCAATAAAGGCTTGCAACATTCAGAAACACAGGGGCACTTTCTAATATCTAATTATTTCCTTGTGTCATTGCCTCAATGCTATGCCATAAGTTCTTACTTCTTGGAATTCCTGAATGCTTTAGCACCCCCTTTCTTTGTTTAACTCTAATTTATCTCAGTAGTTTATATTTAAAATCTATTTACTGTCAGAATATCCACTCTTTTCCTACAATAGGGGGTAACTTCTATTCTGGCTAATTCTGTATTCACTGTGCTTTTCTGAATTTCCAGTTGGTCTTTTTACATCTTTGAAAACATTAAATTAAGTACCAGAATAATCCTGCTAGGCATGAAGAACTTGCTGCATGGTAAAATGGGTAGGAAATTATAAGTATCGATTCAGATAATATATACCTTTTGAGAATTAGCTTCACATTTCTAATGTCCGCACAAAATAGCTTTCTTGATTTAAGTTACAGTTGCTATGTTTCACTCAGATAATCTATAAAGGCAAAATGAGTAGTGGTTTATAAATGAAGAAACGGTGTCTTTTGCTTTGCAGAAACTTTGGAGTTTCAATAGGTCCCATTTGTCAATTCTCAATCTTACAGCACATGCCATTGCTGTTCTGTTCAGGAATTTTCCCCTGTGCCCATATCTTCAAGGCTATTCCCCACTTTCTCCTCTATAAGTTTCAATGTCTCTGGTTTTATGTGAAGTTCTTTGATCCACTTAGATTTGACCTTAGTACAAGGAGATAAGTATGGATCGATTCGCATTCTTCTACATGATAACAACCAGTTGTGCCAGCACCAATTGTTGAAAATGCTGTCTTTCTTCCACTGGATGGTTTTAGCTCCCTTGTCGAAGATCAAGTGACCATAGGTGTGTGGGTTCATTTCTGGGTCTTCAATTCTATTCCATTGATCTACTTGTCTGTTTCTATACCAGTACCATGCAGTTTTTATCACAATTGCTCTATAGTAAAGCTTTAGGTCAGGCATGGTAATTCCACCAGAGGTTCTTATATCCTTGAGAAGACTTTTCGCTATCCTAGATTTTTTGTTATTCCAGATGAATTTGCAAATTGCTCCTTCTAATTCGTTGAAGAATTGAGTTGGAATTTTGATGGGGATTGCATTGAATCTGTAGATTGCTTTTGGCAAGATAGCCATTTTTACAATGTTGATCCTGCCAATCCATGAGCATGGGAGATCTTTCCATCTTCTGAGATCTTCTTTAATTTCTTTCTTCAGAGATTTGAAGTTTTTATCATACAGATCTTTCACCTCCTTAGTTAGAGTTACGCCAAGATAGTTTATACTATTTGTGACTATTGAGAAGGGTGTTGTTTCCCTAATTTCTTTCTCAGCCTGTTTATTCTTTGTATAGAGAAAGGCCATTGACTTGTTTGAGTTTATTTTATATCCAGCTACATCACCGAAGCTGCTTATCAGTTTTAGCAGTTCTCTGGTGGAATTTTTAGGGTCACTTATATATACTATCATATCATCTGCAAAAAGTGATATTTTGACTTCCTCTTTTCCAATTTGTATCCCTTTGATCTCCTTTTGTTGTCGAATTGCTCTGGCTAATACTTCGAGTACTATGTTGAAAACGTAGGGAGAAAGTGGGCAGCCTTGTCTAGTCCCTGATTTTAGTGGGATTGCTTCCAGCTTCTCTCCATTTACTTTGATGTTGGATACTGGTTTGCTGTAGATTGCTTTTACCATGTTTAGGTATGGGCCTTGAATTCCTGATCTTTCCAAAACTTTTATCATGAATGGGTGTTGAATCTTGTCAAATGCTTTTTCTGCATCTAACGAGATGATCATGTGGTTTTTGTCTTTGACTTTGTTTATATAATGGATTACATTGATGGATTTTCGTATATTAAACCATCCCTGCATTCCTGGAATAAAACCTACTTGGTCAGGATGGATGATTGCTTTAATGTGTTCTTGGATTCGGTTAGCGAGAATTTTATTGAGGATTTTTGCATCGATATTCATAGGAGAAATTGGTCTGAAGTTCTCTATCTTTGTTGAATCTTAATGTGGTTTAGATATCAGAGTAATAGTGGCTTCATAAAATGCGTTGGGTAGAGAACCTTCTACTTCTATTTTGTGAAATAGTTTGTGCAGAACTGGAATTAGATCTTCTTTGAAGGTCTGACAGAACTCTGCACTAAACCCATCTGGTCCTGGGCTTTTTTTGGCTGGGAGACTATTAATAACTGCTTCTATTTCTTTAGGTGATATGGGACTGCTTAGATGGTCAACTTGATCCTGACTCAACTTTGGTACCTGGTATCTGTCCAGAAATTTGTCCATTTCGTCCAGGTTTTCCAGTTTTGTTGAGTATAACCTTTTGTAGAAGGATCTGATGGTGTTTTGGATTTCTTCAGGATCTGTTGTTATGTCTCCCTTTTCATTTCTGATTTTGTTAATTAGGATTTTGTCCCTGTGCCCTTTAGTAAGTCTAGCTAAGGGATTATCTATCTTGTTGATTTTCTCAAAGAACGAACTCCTCATTTGGTTAATTCTTGAAATAGTTCTTCTTGTTTCCACTTGGTTGATTTCACCCCTGAGTTTGATTATTTCCTGCCTTCTACTTCTCTTGGATGAATTTGCTTCCTTTTTTTCTAGAGCTTTTAGATGTGTTGTCAAGCTACTAGTATGTGCTCTCTCCCGTTTCTTCTTGGAGGCACTCAGAGCTATGAGTTTCCCTCTTAGAAATGCTTTCATTTTGTCCCAAAGGTTTGGGTACGTTGTGGCTTCATTTTCATTAAACTTTAAAAAAGTCTTTAATTTCTTTCTTTATTCCTTCCTTGACCAAGGTATCATTGAGAAGAGTGTTGTTCAGTTTCCATGTGAATGTTGGCTTTCCATTATTTGTGTTGTTATTGAAGATCAGTCTTAGGCCTTGGTGGTCTGATAGGATACATGGGACAATTTCAATATTTTTGTATCTGTTGAGGCCTGTTTTGTGACCAATTATATGGTCAATTTTGGAGAAGGTCCTGTGAGGTGCTGAGAAGAAGGTATATCCTTTTGTTTTAGGATAAAATATTCTGTAGATATCTGTTAGGTCCATTTGTTTCATAACTTCTGTTAGTTTAACTGTGTCTCTGTTTAGTTTCTGTTTCCACGATCTGTCCCTTGATGAAAGTGGTGTGTTGAAGTCTCCCACTATTATTGTGTGAGGTGCAATGTGTGCTTTGAGCTTTACTAAACTGTCTTTAATGAATGTGGCTGCCCTTGCATTTGGAGCGTAGATATTCAGAATTGAGAGTTCCTCTTGGAGGATTTTACCTTTGATGAGTATGAAGTGTCCCTCCTTGTCTTTTTTGATAACTTTGGGTTGGAAGTCGATTTTATCCGATATTAGAATGGCTACTCCAGCTTGTTTCTTCAGACCATTTGCTTGGAAAATTGTTTTCCAGCCTTTCACTCTAAGGTAGTGTCTATCTTTTTCCCTGAGATGGGTTTCCTGTAAGCAGCAGAATGTTGGGTCCTGTTTGTGTAGCCAGTCTGTTAGTCTATGTCTTTTGATTAGGGAATTGAGTCCATTAATATTAAGAGATATTAAGGAAAAGTAATTGTTGCTTCCTTTTATTTTTGTTGTTACAGTTGGCATTCTGTTCTTGTGGCTGTCTTCTTTTTGGTTTGTTGAGGGATTACTTTCTTGTTTGTTCTTGGGCGTGATTTCAGTCCTTGTATTGCTTCTTTTCTGTTATCCTTTGAAGGGCTGGATTCGTGGAAAGATATTGTGTAAATTTGGTTTTGTCGTGGAATACTTTGGTTTCTCCATCTATGGTAATTGAGAGTTTGGCCGGGTATATAGACAAAAAGACCACCAACATATTGGGAAAGGATTTTTACCTATCCTAAATCAATTAGGGGGCTAATATCCAACATATATAAAGAACTCAAGAAGGTGGACTTCAGAAAATCAAAGAACCCCATTAAAAAATGGGGCTCAGAACTAAACAAAGAATTCTCACCTGAGGAATACCGAATGGCAGAGAAGCACCTGAAAAAATGTTCAACATCCTTAATCATCAGGGAAATGCAAATCAAAACAACACTGAGATTCCACCTCACACCAGTCAGAATGGCTAAGATGAAAAATTCAGGTGACAGCAGATGCTGGCGTTGATGTGGAGAAAGAGGAACACTCCTCCATTGTTGGTGGGATTGCAGGCTTGTACAACCACTCTGAAAATCAGTCTGGTGGTTCCTCAGAAAATTGGACATAGTACTACCGGAGGATCCAGCAATACCTCTCCTGGGCATTTATCCAGAAGATGCACCAACTGGTAAGAAGGACACATGCTCCACTATATTCATAGCAGACTCATTTATAATAGCCAGAAGCAGGAAAGAACCCAGATGCCCCTCAACAGAGGAATGGATACAGAAAATGTGGTACATCTACACAATGGAGTACTACTCAGCTATTAAAAAGAATGAATTTATGAAATTCCTAGCCAAATGGATGGACCTGGAGAGCATCATCCTGAGTGAGGTAACACATTCACAAAGGAACTCACACAATATGTACTCACTGATAAGTGGATATTAGCCCCAAACCTAGGACTCCCAAGATATAAGGTACAATTTGCTAAACACATAAAACTCAAGAAGAATGAAGACTGAAGTGTGGACACTATGCCCCTCCTTAGAATTGGGAACAAAACACCCATGGAAGGAGTTACAGAGACAAAGTTTGGAGCTGAGATGAAAGGATGGACCATGTAGAGACTGCCATATCCAGGGATCCACCCCATAATCAGCATCCAAACGCTGACACCATTGCATACCCTAGCAAGATTTTATTGAAAGGACCCAGATGTAGCTATCTCTTGTGAGACTATGCCGGGGCCTAGCAAACACAGAAGTGGATGCTCACAGTCAGCTAATGGATGGATCACAGGGCTCCCAATGGAGGAGCTAGAGAAAGAACCCAAGGAGCTAAATGGATCTGCAACCCTATAGGTGGAACAACATTATGAACTAACCAGTACCCCGGAGCTCTTGACTCTAGCTGCATATGTATCAAAAATGGCCTAATCGGCCATCACTGGAAAGAGAGGACAATTGGACCCGCAAACTTTGTATGCCCCAGTACAGGGGAAAGCCAGGGCCAAAAGGGGGAGTAGGTGGGTAGGGGAGTGGGTGTGGGTGGGTATGGGGAACTTTTGGTATAGCATTGGAAATGTAAATGAGCTAAATACCTAATAAAAATGGAAAAAAAATAAAAAAAAATAAATGAAGAAACGTCTGCTTTAAGCATGATAATATTGAAAAGAAATTACAATTTTTCACATTGAAATTAAATCTCTATAGATGATAACTTAACTTGTGTTTGGAAAAGATTTCTGTGAATTTTTAAAAATATCATTATTAATATCAGCAGTATAAAGTTGTTCAAACAAAATGACTTTTATTCATTGTAAATTTAATAACAAAAATAACTGAATAGTAGGTTTGTAGCATTTGACACAGTAATTAATATTCTTTAATAAAGCTTTTAAATTCTGTTCATTTTCTTTGTCAGAGTACAAAGGAATAAGATTCCTTAGAGCATTTTCACAAATATGCTTTGATTGGTTTTACTTATTGCATTGTGTAATAGAAAAATCCACTGTTGTCTTGGTGATTTCCAAATTTATTCTGTCTGTCTCTGTCTCTGTCTCCATCTCTGTCTCTGTCTCCATGTCAGTCTCTCTCTCTCTCTCTCTCTCTCTCTCTCTCTCTCTCTCTCTCTCTCTCTCTCTCTCTCTCTCCCTCTCTCTCTCTCTCCCTTCCTTCCTTTCTTTCTTGCTTTCTTTCTTTCTTTCTTTCTTTCTTTCTTACTTTCTTCCCTCCCTCCTCTCACGTCCCGGGATGAGCTGGCCAGCACCCCTGTGACTCAAGAGAAAACCACAACTGATGCAAAATGAAAGAGGTTTTATTACTAGCTAGCTGAGGACAAAGTCCCTCTGCCTAGCAGGGCAGAGGAGTTTGACACCGAGCTGTGACAGTAAGGGGCTTTTAACAACTAGCTGAGGAATTGGGAGGAGTTGGAGGAGAGTTGGGTGGAGTTGGGAAATGTTGGAAGGAGAGTTCTTCTCTTCCTGTTGTTCTTGGTGAAATGTACAAGGCAGGAGTGGTGAGTGAGTTCTTTCTGAATTTTTATCTCCTTGTCCTTGGAAAAGGAAGGCAGGCATCTCTGGTTGTAAAGTATAGAAACAAAAAGCTTTTTTTTGCTGGCTATAGAGAACAAAGAGCTTCTTCCTAGCTATATTTTCAGAGATCAGGGAAAACAAGCTTAAGGAACGTCTAGGGGCTTTACGTTACTGGGAGATATACTTTAAGTTGGAGTCTCACAGTAGGACATTTATTCTACCACACACAAAACTTTACACAGAAAATTATTTCAATTATTTATAATAAATATATAATATTTGGTTTGAACCAAATGTCATATCCATATAAAATGCATGGTAGAATTCCAAAAAAACTTGTAATACTTACTTTAAACAATTCATACATTTACACCCCACAGCACTTCTTCATAACTGTACTACCTTTGCTGAGATCCTTCTTCTTTCCAAATGGTCCCTCTCTTATTTTATAATGGTTCTCCTTTTCTTTGTATGTATATCTGGGTACATCTCATGCAGGTGGTTGTATTGTACTAGTTGCTATCTTTGTGTGATCACAAGGTCTAAAGGACCACAATCTGGTCTTGATCTACAAATATAAGAGCATCTGACACTGAATTGCTCTTTTCCTGAAAATACTTCTCCAGTTAAGGGATCACAAACACCACTTTTGAAGTATTATATCAAAATGGGAAAAAATGAAAATATTACACCATATCTTCATCTGTTTCTACCTGAGGTGATATATTCTCATCTTTGTCAAGTGATGGGCTCTGTACTATATAGACAAAGAAAATGGAAACATAATATGCTATATTAGTAAAAGGGGATAAAGTATTAATGATTTGAATTTCTCAGGAAATACTGCCCATGTGAATTTTTGAAACAGATTTTAGAAATGGCATAATTACATACATGAAATCCGGTATAGGTATAGATGAGAAGTAAGGTTTCCAAATTATAGGGCCATTGAATATCTTTACCAATAATATAGAAAAAAAATTTCCCTAACTTAAAGAAAGATATACTCATGAATATTCAAGAAGCCTACAGAACGCCAAATTATTTGGACCAGAAAAAAAAAATCCTGCCATCATATAATATTCAAAACACCAAATGCACAAAACAAAGAAAGAATATTAAAAGCAATAAGGGAAAAATGGTCAACTAATATATAAAGCAAGAGCTATCAGGATAACACATAACTTCTCCACTGAGAATATGAAAGCCAGATATCTAGGGCAGATGTCATACAGAATGTAAGAGAGCAGAAATGCCAGCCAAGACTACTATATGAAGAAAAACTCTTTTAACATAGCTTGAAAAAACAAGGTATACTGTGACAAATCCATATTTACACAATATCAACCAATGCATCCAGCACTTTAAACGATAAGAAAGGGACAATTTCAATATAAAGAGGGAAATTACACTCGAGAAAAAGCAAGAAATTAAACTTGAAGGAAACCTAAAAGAAGTTAGCTACATGAACAAAATTCCAACTCCAATAACAAAAATAACAAGAAGCAACAAGGACTTTTCCTTAGTATCTCTTAATATCAGTGGACTCAATTCACAAGTAAAAAGGCATAGAATAACAAAATGGATGTGTAAGCAATATTCAGCATACCAGAAACAAACACCAAGAACAAAGTCAGACATTACCTCAGACTAAAAGGCTGGAAAAAAATTTCCAAGCAAATGATCCCAAGAAATAAGCTGGAGCAGCCATTCTAATATAAAATAAAATTGGCTTTTAACTCAAAGTTATTAAAAAAGGCAAGGAGGGAAACTTCATATTCATTAAAGGTAATATTTACCAAGATGGATTCCCGAATCTAAACATTTATACTCTAAATGCAATGACATCACATTCATAAAAGAAACTTTAGTAAAGCTCAAAACACACATTGTACCACACACAATAATATTGGAAGACTTCAACACCCCTCACTCATTAATGGACAGATCCTGGAAACTAAAACTAAAAAGATACAAGGTGAAACTCACAGAATTTATGAAGCAAATACATTTAGTTGATATCTATAGAACATTTTATCCTAAAACAAACGAATGTCCCTTCTTCTCAGCACCTCACGATGCCTTCTCCAAAATTGACAAACACTCAGTCACAAAACATGCCTCAAGAGATATAAAATAATTGAAATAATTTCATGCTTCCTATCAGATCACCACAGACTAAGGCTGATCTTCAACAATAATATAAATAATTGAAAACCCACATACACGTGGAATGTGTACAACAATCTAGTCAGTGACAAAACAGTCAAGGAAGAAATATAGAACTAAATCATAGACTTTTTAGAGTTTAATGAAAATTTAGCAACAACATATTGCAAGTTATGGGACACAATGAAAATAGCCCTAAGAGGGACACTCATAGCTCTCTCTGAATGCCTCTAAAAAGAAACTGGAGAGAGGATATAGGAGTAGGTTGACAACCCACCTTAACACTATAGAACAAAAGGAAGCAAATTCACCCAAAAAGAGTTGAAGTCAGGAAATAATCAAACTCAGTCCTAAAATCAACCAAGTGGAAACAAAGGAACAATACAAAAATAATCAAACAAACTGGGAGCTTGTTCTTTGAGAAAATCAACAAGATAGATAAACCATTAGACAGACTAAATACAGAACACAAGAGCAGTGTCTAATTTAGCAAAACCAGAAATGAAAAGGGAGAAATAACAACAGAAATTTAGTAAATTTGAAATATCATCAGATCCTACAATACAAGGCTGTGCTCAACAAAACTGGAAAATCTGGATAAAATCGACACTTATATAGACAGATATCATGTACCAAATTCAAATCAGGATCAGATAAGCCCTATAATTACTTCTACTACTGTGAGGAGCCGGCTTCAAGGTCGCCATTACAGGATGGCGCTGACAACAGCATTGTCACCATTGCTCATGGTGAGTGCACTCAGGCGTTGTGGTATCTTTCCATTACCTGAGCCCTGCCTCTCCCATGGCGTCATCAGGCTGATGGTGGGCATCCAATTCCGGTGGTGCACGTCCCCCACCTTACTTCTAACCATACTTCGCAGCGTATATAAGGGAAGGGATTTCTGGTCTCTGGGTCTCCTGTCTTGAAGCTGTTCATCTATCTCTCAAAATGTATTAACACTTTACTCCAGAAAGATCCAAGTGTCCTGCGTGCGTTCTTGCTGGCAAGATGGTAGCGTGGGTCATCGGGTGCTAGAAACCCAGAATCAACATCGCTGGCATTGAAGAGAACCCCTGGAGATGGGGTGGATTCAGAACTGCAGGGACAAGGTAAGTTTCGGAGAGGTATGTCTGATCGTGAACCTCTTATCCCTTTTGATTTCGGTCTTAATCTAGATGCAACTTAGGAAGGGGCAGTAGAAGCTCTAGTTTTGGTTGCCCTGGCCCTCATTCTGTTTCTTATTCTGTCCATCAAGGCTTGTGTTGAAATTTGAGGTCCATCGGGGCTGGTGCTGAAAAATGAGGTGTTGTCAGTCCGACATAGATAAGTGGCAGCACTGAGGTATCTTCTAAGCCTACCATAGATAAGGGAGCAGAGTGCTGTGTTTACTTTCACTTTGCTTAAGGAGTACTATAAGTCGGGTGTAGATCAGCTGCAGGCACTCACTCTATCATGGGCCCCTCACAGTGAGTGATCACCACATTACAGGCAGTGCTAAAGCAACTCGACCTGCAGGTCGCCTCTCATATGCTGCAGAACTTTGTTAAGGAGGTGGATCGCATTTCTCCTTGGTATGGCTATTCGGGGTCACTAACTGTAGCCTTATGGAATAAGCTAGGAAGGGACCTTGACCGTAAGCATGAAGAGGGAGACTTATGCATTGGCACCAAGGCAGATTGGAAGCTGATAAAAAACTGTCTAGAGGATGAAACCTGTCGACCAGCCAATGTGGAGGGACAGGGAATACTAGAAGAGGTTCAGGACACTATGTCAGAAACCTAATAGAATGAGAGAATGGGAGCTCAAAAAAAGAAAGACATGTCTAAGAAAAAGGGCCCTCCCCGGGATTCAGAAGGAAGGGGAGAGAGAAAAGAGGGCAGTAAAACTGATCCCCCTACTAAGAAAAAGCCTCACATGTAATTCAACATTACCTTGAATCTTGGAGTGCTTGGGGACAACCCAAATTTCTTAGAACAGATAATGGACTGGCCTACACCTCTCAAAAATTTCAAAAGTTCTGTCTCCAGATGAATGTAGTTTATTTAACTTGTTTGCCATACAGGGACAAGGCATTGTGGAACATGCCCACCACACTCTTAAAAGTTACCTTATCAAACAGAAAGGGTGAGTCGATGAGGCTCTGCCCTTAACACTGAGAGTGGCTGTCTCCATGGTACTCTTTACTCTTAATTTTTTGAATATTTTTGAACAAGGCCACACTGCGGCTCATCGTCACTGTTCAGAACCAAACAGATCTAGAGAAATGATCAAATGCAAATATGTCTTAATCGGAAAATGGAGAGGCCCGCATCCTATTTTAATAAGATCCAGGGGAGTTATTTGTGTCTTTCCACAGGAAGAAGACAATACTTTTTGGGTTTTAGAATGCCTCATCTGAAGGATCTCCACTTCAGAAGATGTGGACAAAAGAGTGAATACTGAAACAACGATGGATACTGACCGTTCTACTGGAGATCCTGGTTCCTAGTGTATCAGGGGAATTGTGTTGGGGTATTATGTCCACCTTTCCCCTGCCCATACCTGTCATGCACAGTGCACAAGTTTTTCCACATTTCTTTACTACTGATAAGGAGCTGGGACTTGCCTTTTTACCATTAGATGGGCAAATTCAGGCTCTGATGGAAAAAAAGAACTTTTCCATCAAAGGAAGCCTGTGCTTTGTAATGATCTCTCACTTGAAAGACCTACGCCAGTGTATATCCTTATATAACCAATCAGTGGCCTGCCTGTAAGCTGCTGCTTGGGGAACCCACTCTGAAATAATAGCTAATGCCTTGATAATCCGAGGCTGCTGGCCTAGTCATAAATCCAGGAAAGCTCTGCCCCAGCAACCCATAATAGCACCCTTTTGTAAAGGAAGATCCTCAGAGGACTACATGCTTCCTTGGACTTGGTTCCAGACCAGAAAACCCTCTTGGGTGGTTGAAGGTTTTTTTTTTCCTTTTCCACAAACATAAGTGTAGAGATTAATGAAATCCTTTCTGGACATGATTTTAACTTCATGGATCCTGATCGGGCAGATGGTTATTTTGTGGGATTAATGAGAGCTGTACAGATCTTTCACCTATGGCCATGATTGGAGGTGGATATAGTGAAAAGGGCCAAATGGGTTTTGAGTGGTAGGGCACTTTGAGTGCTGGTTTGGGGTCATTCGATCGGTCCTCCTCTAATACTAAATATAAAGCATTTAAAAGGGTGAATTATACTGTCACCCCGGTTTGTGTTTGAACCCCTTTCTGTGGGTGGTAAGTAATAAAAGTTTAAATAGTAATCAATTAGAGTTAGATTGCTTGCTTAATGAAAGTTTCTATAACCTTTGTTGGGATGCTACTAAGTATCCCTTTGCTTTGTTTACTCATGTGCCTAGATTTGTCCCAGTTCCTGTGGAAGCCTCTAAAATTTAAGCTTATTTAGTGAAAAGAGAGATTTTGGAATCTCTGCTATTATAGTTGGCTTGGTAGCAACAGCAGCAGTAGCTGCCTCTGTCATTGTTTCGGCCCTTGCCTTGTCTGCTACGGTTCAGACAACACAAACCATAAAATAACCTTTTGGCAAGAGTGACATTGGCCCTGAACAGGCAGGCCATGGCCAACTCCCAGATACAGAGAGGCCTCATGTTGGTAAACCAACGAAAGATCTGGTCCAAGAGCAGGTTTATATTCTGTGGCAATTGGCTCAGCTGGGTTGCAAACATAAGCTGCCTAGCGTCTGTATCACCTTAGGACAATTTGAGAATTTTACAAGAGCAGCTAACCTGTCAAAGGCTTTGTCTCGTTATTTGTTACAGAATTGGACCATAGAATTTGAACAGACATTCTGGGAGCTGAGGATCACCATCTTATAAGACAATTCGACATGTCTTGACCTGTCATTGATGGAAGGATTTTCTACCTGGATTTCTGACGCATTCTCCTACTTCAAGCAATGAGTGGGGTGGGTTTGTTTGGACTGGCTGTGTACGGTGGAGTACTGCTCCTACTATGGATGATCTGCAAACTTAAAGCCAAAACAAGGAGGGACAGGATGGTAGTAACCCAGGCTTGCCTTGGCCATGGTATCTGTTCACAGCAGTAAAACCCTAACTAAGACACTCCCCAACTTGCTTCTTGGTCATGACATCTGCACAGGAGTAGAAACCCTGGCTTAGAAAACAGCAAACTCTTTTTTCCTTTCTTCTTTGGTTAGTTAGTTCTTCAGAGACTTGGCTGAAGCCCACTCATATGTAGTGTACCATTGAGATGCTAGCCTTGGAATATTCCTCAGAAACACAGTCCCAAACAATGTTTAACCAAACATCTGGGCACTCTGTGTCCAGATTATCCAGACTGACTCATAAAATTAACCATCACAAGAAGCTGTAATAGAAACTTAACCAAGAGAAACCACTGAGACATCAGGTGCCTGGAAACAGAGACATCCAAGCCTGAGATGAAGAAGCAGCAGTCATAATCTTCACTCCTTTAAAGTGAGCAGTGATATAAACCTGAACTAGAGAATTTGACACTTCACATGGGGACAGGTATTTGGAGACCCAAAAGTAGGTGCCACCAGAGTCTACCTGCAAATTTTCAGGTTTACCAAATCTGTGTAACTGTTTCTCTGTTCAGATGAAAAAAATCATAGATCAGAAAAGCAAAGGTGTACTTTTAGGAATAGCTGCTGTGAGTGTAGATTTTACCATCCAATAGGCTGCAGACCCAGAAGGAATATTAATAATTTTTCACTCTCTCTCAGGAGTTACAAGGCAAGTAACCCAGGCTCTTGTTTCTTTGGAGCATGGTGTCTCCCCCGAAATATGAATATCGATGATGCCCAAGCAATAAGGTTGCTGGCCATCCAGCTCCACAAAACCCTGAGGTGAGTCTTGCTGCATGGGGTGGAGCGGGTGTGCTTTAACAGCCCAGGAGAGTTGTGAGGCTAAGCACTGCACTGAAATGACTTTGTGGTCTAATTTGACCTCCTTCCTGGGAGATATGTCAACTTTCAAGAAGGTTGAGTGTCGTAGTGTCCTTCCCCCAGGAAAGACGACATGGGAGCTGACCAAGACCCCTCTGCGTGATGAGCCTGGGAGGAGGTTTTGTGTAAGGACCCTATGCTTGCACACTTGGGATTTGACCTCTATCTCCACTCTCAGTACTGAGTGGCCTGTTGCTTCTAACATAAAAGAAAAGGGTGAGATGTGAGGAGCCGTCCTCACGGTCACCATTAAAAGATGGCGCTCACAACTTCATTGTCACCATTGCTTATAGTGAGTGTGCACAGGCATCAGTGTATCTTTCCATTACCTGAGGCCTGCCTCTCCCATGGCGTCATCTGGCTGATGGTGGGCAGCCAATCCCGGTGGTTCACGTCTCCAACAATACTTCAAACCATACTTCACAGCCTATATAAGGGAGGGGTTTTCTGCTCTCTGGGTCTCCTGTCCTGTAGCTGATCATCTATCTCTCGAGATGTATTAAAGCTTTACTGCAGAAGGATCTGAGTGTCCTGTGGGTGTTCTTACTGGCAAGAATGTAGTGTGGGTCATAACACCCCTAAAGAACTAGAAGCAATCGTTAATAGTCTCCCAACCAAATATAGGCCCAGGATCTGATGGGTTTAGTTCAGAATTCTATCAGATATTCATGGAGACCTAATACCAATACTCCTCAAACTATTATGCAAATTTAAAAGAGAAGGAACACTATTTAATATGTTCTATGAAGCAAGATTACAACTATACTCAAACCATACAAAGACTTAATGAAGAAAGGACTCTTTATACCAATTTCCATTATGAATATCGGTGCAAATATACTAAATAAAATCCTTTCAAAACAAGTCCGAGAATACATCAAAAAGATAATCCATCATGATCTAGTTGGCCTCCTTCTTATGATGCAGGGAGAGTTTAATATCAAAAATCCATCAATTAAATACATTATAGAAAAAAAAAACCAAAGAAACAACAAAACTCAACTACAAATACCACATGATCATCTGATTAGATGCTGAGCAAATAGTTGGATAAATATAATGCCCATTCATAATAAGTCCAGGAAAGATCAGGAATTCAAGGCATAAACCTAAACATAAAAAAAGAAAAGAAAGCCCAGGATTTAACTTTAATCTAAATGGTCAGAAAAAGGAAGGAATCCCACTAAAATCTGGGACTGGACAAGGCTGCCCACTATCTCCCTGCCTATTCAATATAGTACTTGAAATCCTAGCCAGAGCAATTATACAAAAAACGAGAACAAATGAATACAAATTGGAAAGGAAGAAGTCAAAATGTCTCTATTTCCAGAAGATATGATAGCATGTATCTATGACCCCAAAAATTTCAACAGAGAACACCTAATCCTGATACACATGTGTTTTGCAAATTGTATCTTATATCTTGTGTATACTAAGTTTCTGGGCTAATATCCACTTATCAGTGTGTAAATATCATTTGAGTTCTTTTGTAATTGTGTTACCTCAGTTCGGATGATAGCCTCCATGTCCATCCATTTGCCTAGAAATTTAATAAATTCATTTTTTAATAGCTGAGTAGTACTCCATTGTGTAAATGTGCCACATTTTTTGTACCCATTCCAATGTTGAGGGGCATCTGAGTTCTTTCCAGCCTCTGTCTATTATAAATAAGTGGAGCTGTGTCCTTTTTACCGGTTGGGACATCTTCTGGATATATGCCCAGGAGAGGTATTGTGGGATCCTCTACTAGTACCATGTCCAATTTTCTGGGGAACCGCCAGACTGTTACAGAGACAAAGTTTGGAGCTGAGACAAAAGGATCGACCATCTAGAGACTGCCATGTCCATCCATCCCATAATTAGCCTCCAAACGGTGACACCATTGCATACACTAGCAAGATTTTGCTGGAAAGACCCAGATATAGCTGTCTCTTGTGAGCCAAGGCTGGGGCCTACCAAATACACAAGTAGATGCTCACAGTCAGCTATTGGATGGAGCACAGAGCCCACAATTGGAAGAGCTAGAGAAAGTATCCAAGGAGCTAAAGAGATCTGCAACCCTGTAGGTCCAATAACATTAGGAACTAACCAGTACCCCGAAGCTCTTGACTCTAGCTGCATAGGTATCAAAAGGTGGCGTAGTCGGCCATCACTGGAAAGAGAGGCCCATTGGATATGCAAACTTTATATGCCAAAGTACAGGGGAATGCCAGGGACAAAAAAAAATGGGAATGCATGGGTAGGGAAGTGGGGGAGAGGGTGTGGGGGACTTTCTAAATGTACATTCTAAATGTAATTGAGGGAAATACGTAATAATAAAAAATATTAACAAAATAAATAAATAAGGCTGGTATTAACATCATAGAGAATGAATCCTTATTACACATCAGAACATCTTCTGAGTATTTGCCCAGGAGAGGTGTTGCTGGTATTCTGGTAGTACTATGTCAATTTTCTGAAGAACCACCAGACTGGTCCAGGTCTCTGCCGAGTGTATTCTGCAAAGGCCCCAGACATCCGGTCACATTCTTGGCCAGAGGCAAGGGGGTCAGCCCGGTGCAGATGTGCTTTGCCTGAGCATTGGCAACAGACATCTTGGTTCTGGGACCCTGCCAGGTGTATTCTACACAGGTGACAGTACGGACTAATCCAAAAGCTTCTGGGAGAGGCTGGAGCCATAGAGCTTCTAAGGCAGCCCCGTTTTCAGGCCCAAGACAGCTGGCCACTGTCCCGGCCAGAGGAAAGGGGTCTGCCCAGTGCAGGAGCGCTTTGACTAAGCATCAGCAGCATATATCTTGGTTCCAGGACCCAGTCGAGAGTATTCTGCACAGGCCCCAGACATCTTGCCACTTTCCCAGCCGGAGGAAAGGGGTCTGCCCAGTGCAGGAGTGCTTTGCATGAGCATCAGCTGCAGACATCTTGGTTCCAGGACTCCTCTGAGAGTATTCTAGACATGTGAGTGTGTAGAATACAGAAGCTAACACCTTCTGGGACAGGCCAAAGCAACTCAGCTTCAGGACAGGTCCTGTTTTGGGCCTTCCTCTTTGGCCAGGAGAGAGGTCTTAAGGCCATATATCTGTGCACCTTCCCTGTGAGTTTAGAGCTTGCCTGCAGAGAATGCTTTGACCACTGAAACACAGAGGAGAGACCTAGTCTCCCATGTCTGCTGATAGAGGCTAACAGAATCACCTGAAGAACAAGCTCTAACCAGAGACAACTATAACAACTAGCTCCAGAGATTTCTAGATGGCGAAAGCCAAATGTAAGAATTGTACTAACAGAAATCAAGACCACTCACCATCATCAGAACACAGCACTCCCACCCCACCTAGTCCTGGAAACCCCAACACAACCGAAAAGCTAGACCCAGATTTAAAAGCATATCTCATGAAGATGGTAGAGGACATCAAGAAGGACTTTAATAATTCACTTAAAGAAATACAGGAGAACACTGCTAAAGTGTTACAAGTCCTTAAATAAAAACAGGAAAACACAACCAAACAGGTAGAAGTCCTTAAAGAAAAACAGGAAATCACATCCGAACAGGTGATGGAACTGAACAAAACCATACTAGACCTAAAAAGGGAAGTAGACACAATAAAGAAAACCCAAAGTGAGGCAACAGTGGAGATAGAAAACATAGGAAAGATATCTGGAACCATAAATGCAAATATCAGCAACAGAATATAAGTGATGGAAGAGAGAATGTCAGGTGTAGAAGATTCCATAGAGAACATCAGCACAACAATCAAAGAAAATGCAAAATGCAAAAGGATCCTAACTCAAAACATCCAGGAAATACAGGACACAATGAGAAGACCAAACCTACAGATAATAGGAGTTAATGAGAATGAAGATTTTCAACTTAAAGGGGCAGCAAATATCTTCAAAATAATTATAGAAGAAAACTTTACAAACCTAAAGAAAGAGATGCCCATGAACATAAAAGAAGCCTACAGAACTCCAAATAGACTGGACTAGAAAAGAAATTCCTCCCAACACATAATAATCAGAACAACACATTCACTAAAAAAAGATAGAACATTATAAGCAGTAAGGGAGAAGGTTCAAGTAACATATAAAGTCAGGCCTATCAGAATTACACCAGACTTTTCACCAGAGACTAGGAAGGCCAGAAGAGCCTGAACAGATGTTATACAGACACTAAGAGAACTCAAATGCCAACCCAGGCTACTATACCTGGCCAAAATCTCAATAACCATAGGTGGAGAAACTGATGTATTCTATTTCTCCTTCCCTGTGTAATTTGTTGACAACTTTATGAAGTGTTATAACTATCTATCCTAAAATTTAACATTTTTTTGTTTCATATTATTAATCAGTAGTTTGAAATACGTACTTATTATGGCACTACCCAATGCAGATAGAAAATATTCATAATTATTATTTTTTAAACAATATTGTGTATTTATGTTTAGGTAGGCATGAGATTATTAAGACAAAGTATTCTGTCCTCATTCTAAAATCAGTTCTAGGTAACAGTAAAATAGTTCCTATGATCTAGAAGTAAACACAAAAAAATAGACAACAGGAATATATTACTTTAAACCTAGATGATATATATGTACACAATATATTCCAAATTAGTCACTAATCTTGTTGTCAGGGATCACAGATGTGTAATCTGCTTGATTACTTTCTCTGCTAGTAGCATAAACAGAACTTTCTGCCACTATATAACAGCAAGCCCTAAGAATTAAATTTCAAGATTGGTTATAACTTTATTTACAAATGTTCTATTACTCGAGTATGTGGTTTCTTCAGAAAGTGTTGTAGTATCAAGTTTTGGACTGTAACCAAGAGTAATGCCACTTAACTGTAATATTTTAAATAAACTTCCTAAATTGTGGCATTCTGTAAGGGAATAACAGACATAATCCTTTCCTCATGCTTACCTAAACTTGTAATCTCTAATGTTTCCTCCTCCTATTATGTTGCATGTGTTCTGTCATTCCCTCCTTCCATAAAGGCTTCATCCTTTCTTCCATGCCATGTGCCACTTTGGGGTTCCTTATCTCCACAGATACTCCAAGTTAAATATAAAATCTAAAAGTTGAAGCTAGACCAAAAGTGATTACAGACACGTAGCATTTCTCTTTATAGGCCTAACTTAACACATTTACTATATAGTATTTTCAAGTTCCATATACTCTCTAGCAAATTTAGTTACAACTGATTGCATCTCCTAGATAATTTGAAAACAAAAGCAACAAAAATGATTGAGCAAGTATCACTAGATAACCATGCTATTTTTTTCTAAACTCAAGTGTGATATAGGTGAGTCACCAGTTAGTTCTATTTTTAGATATTTTAAGCAAATTCCACACTGATTTTATCCTGGATGTACCAACTTAAACACCCACCAGCAGTAGAGCTGTACTTTATTCCCACATCGCTAATGCTTCTTGACTTTTGTTTTCCTGATTGTACTCATTCTTCAATGGATGAGCTAGAATTTAAGTTTGGAGAAAAAAAGAGCACCAGAAAAATTTTTTGTGTGAGCCATAGCTAGTGTTGAAAGATATAAGGAGTAATGTAATAAAGGGAATTGTTTCCTCGAGGTGAGTTTCCACCAAGCTAATCCTGCAACTTGTGAAAAGAAATGTTCTAAGGATTTGTGTGTTTATAGCAGAAAAACAACATATCAAATTTATGAAAAATTATTCAAGGAAGCAGGCAGGTTCTATCTTAAGCATGCAAAAGAACTTGGCAACATCCACCATGTAGTTCTTTCGTCAGATTAATGAAGGATACAGAAGTAAAAGAGTCATGGAGTCTTCCTACGTGGTTATGGAAAGCTAGTGAGGGCATCCAGGTTGCAGCGAAGTCCCTGAATAGATGCCTAGAGAGGCTTTTTGTGAAGGTATGAAAGGGAAGCCTATATTGTGATATAGCACTCAGGATGTAAGAAGGTCCACAGCTGTGGGATATCTCTCAAAGAAAGCTACAAACAAAGAATGGAACCAGCCCAAGACAGAGAAATATATTGTAGTCATGAAACTAGATAGGAAGAGCTTTTTAAGCCACAATGTACATAAATTTAGGATTTGGGGTTTCTCTAGCTAGATTTGTTCTTGATTTGTTCCAGTATTTCCTGTTTATGTTTCTTTTCCTCTTATTTTGAATGAGAATGTATATTCATGTCAGTGTACTTTGAAAGTAAACAATGCTTTGACTTTGATTTTATATGGTGTTACAATTAAGAAATTGTATTCTCTTCTAAAAGATAAAATATGATTGTAGTTGTATATGGATTTTTATCTCATGTTAAGCATGATTATGCCCTGGAAATTCATATACTTTATTTGCAGTTGTATATTGGATATTGGATACTATGCTAGGCATAACTATTGCTTTCCTTTGGAAATTAACATAATATAAGGAGATATGATAGTATGTCTTATTGACAAGAGGTACACTTATGATGGCTAGTCTTGGTTGTAACCCTGATAATATTAGGAATTCACTAAAACTCTGGGAATTTGGGGCACCTTTGTGGAATTTTTTTCCTGATTTGATTATGTGAGATAATAAGACCAACCCCAAAGGTAGATCGTTTGTTCTGTTGTAGAAACAACTCTACAATATAAATTTCATGGATGTTTGTTTTTTAATAAAAGTGTGTAGCTAGGACTAAATTCTAGTAGTTTCAAACAAGATAGTTTTTATGATGTTACACTGTTTCGGTCTTTTATTACAGTGTTTTCTGAACACTGAGGTAGAGATTTGATGGTGACCTCCCTTGTAGGACTGAATGTTAGAAGGTCACTCAGGCTTTGCATATTATCTGGCTCCAAGTCTCTGTATTTGTTTCCATCTGCTGCATGAGGATACTTCTGTGATGATGAATGAGCAAGATACAGATCTGTGAGTATAGCAAAATGTCAACAGGAGTCATTTAACTGCTATACTCCTTTAGTAGAATAATAGTATTTGGTCTTTCTCTAGATCCCTGGCATTTCTAGTTTCTGGTTCTTGGCCATTCAAGCATTGTTGAGTATGGATTCCACTTAATGATATCTGTGATTGTATATGCTTGGCACAGGGAATGGCACTATTAGGAGATGTGGTCTTGGAGTAGGTGTGTCACTATAGTTGTGGGCTTAATACTTTCATCTTAGCTGTGAGGAAGTCAGTCTTCCACTAGCAGCCTTACAGAAGAAGATGTAGAACTCTCAGCTGTGCCAACTCTATGCCTGCTTGGATGCTGCCATGTACCAGCTTGATGATAATGGACTGAACATCTGAACCTGTAAGCTAGCCCCAATTAAATGTTGTCCTTTATAAGGCTTGCCTTGGTCTTAGTGCCTGTTCACTGCAGTAAAACCCTAACTAAGACAGCATCTTTAGAGCCTCTTTGTCTAAGAAAGTTAACTTTGGGTATTTTGTTTGTTTGCTTTCCTATCATACAGGTTCTTTGTGTATATTATGTTTTCTGGTTTGGGGTTTTGATTAGATAGGGTATGTGAATGTGTGTTGCTGTATCAATATATGTTTTTTTTTGGTTTATTTGTTTTTTTGTTTTGTGTGTGTGTGTGTGTGTGTGTGTGTGTGTGTGTGTGTGTGTGTGTGTGTGTGTGTGCATTTGTTTATTTTCTTTGGTTGTTTTGTCCTATTCAGTTAGTTTGGTTTATTTCATTAGTATTCTTTAAATAACTATTTGTTTCCTAAAAAGTGACAGACAGTAGGAATCTGGATTAGAGGAGAAATGGGTAGGAACCTGAAGGAAGGAGTAACTGTTAGGGGAAACTGTAATCAGAAAATACATCTCAAATATAGCTTCCCCTCCCTCCTCTTCTTGAAGTCCTTCCCAGGTCCTCACCTTCCCCATTGCATTCCTCCTCTCTTTCTCTTCAGAAAAGGAGAGACCTTCCATGGATATAAAACTGCCTTGTCATATCAAATTACAGACTAGGAACATCCTCTCCTATTAAAGCTAGAAGGGGCACCTCAATCAGCTGAAAATGTCTCAAAGGCAGGCAACAGAGACAGGAAGAGACTGTTCTCACATTGATAAGGGTTCCACATGAATTCCAAGCTACAAAAATTTTACATATGTGCCAAGGGCCAAGGTCATGCTCATGAATGCTACCTTGTTGTCTCAGAGTCTGTGTGGCCCCAAGAACTCAGGTAAGTTTATTCTGTGAATTTTCTTGTGGTTTCCTTGACCTCCTTGACTCCAGTAAACCTTCTTCCTTTTTCTCAGATTCCCTAAAGTCAAATGAAATTTTGGCTGTGGTTCTTGCATATGCCTCCATCAATTGCTAGTTGAAGTCTTACTCATGACAGTTATGCTAGACTCCTATTTGCCAGTATAGCAGAACATTGTTAACAATATCAAGGATGTGCTCTATTTCTTGGCATATGTCTCGAGCTGGTCCAGTCATTGGTTGGCCATTCCCTCAATATTTGTTCTAACTTTACCCCTGCACATCTTGTAGGCAGGAGAAATTGGACGTTGAAGTTTTTATAGTAGGACTGGTGTCCCATTCCCTCCATTGAAAATCTTGCCTGGCTACAAGAGATGGACATTTCAGGCTTCATATTACCCATTGCAAAGAGGGTTAGTTACTGTTACCCTCAATTCACTGTCTTAGAGTCTGAGGAATTTCTATTTCTGTAGGTTGCTAGCTCATTCCAGAGATGAATTCCCCCAATCCAGTTGTCTCTTCCAGTACTCCCTCCCTCAATTCTTTCCCATCATGATTCTTCTGGTTTGCTTCCAAACACCAACTCTTCTACAGTGCTAGTCCCATGTCCAATGAAAATGCCTAGTCTATATTCCAATCTCAGGGAGATATCATTTTTGGCATCTTTGGATTACAACATGGTTATCCTTTATAATCAGTACCAAATTATATGTGAATATGTACAATGTTTGCCTATGTGGGTCTAGGTTACCTCACTCATGGTGATATTATCTCGTGACATCTATTTTTTGTATAAATTTCAAATAGTCTTTGTTTTTAATAGCTGTGAAGTATTCCACTGTGAAAGTGTACCACATTTTCTTTATTCTTTTTTTGATTGAGGGATATCTAGGTTGTTTCCAGTTTCTGGCTATTATGAATAATGTCTTTATGAACATAATTGAGTAAGTACTCTTATGGGATTAGGATGGAGTTTCCTTTTGGTATATACCTAGGAGTGTTATAGCTGGTTTTTTTTTGTTTTTTGTTTTTTTTTTTTTTTGTGGGTTTTTTTGTTTTGTTTTGTTTGGTTTGGTTTGGTTTGGTTTTTTGTTTTGTTTTTTTGTTTTTTGTTTTTTTTGATACAATTACTCCCAATGTTCTGAGTCGCCACCAAATTTATTTCCAAAGTTGTTGTACAAGTTTACATTCGTACCAGTAATGAAGGAGTCTTCCATTACTTCCACAACCTCAACATAATGTGCTGTCCTTCCTTGACTTTTTTGATCACTTTGTTTTGGAAGTTGATTTTGTTTGATATTAGAATGGCTATTCCAGCTTTTTTCTTCAGACCATTTGTTTGGAAAATTGTTTTCTAGCCTTTTACTCTGATGTGTTGTCTGTCTTTGTCCCTGAGGCAGAATGTGCTGTCATTTAAGTCTTAGATATTAGCCATTCTGATGTTTGTAAGATAAAATCTCAGAGTCATATCATTTTGCATTTACCTTATGACTAAGGATAATGAACATTTCTTTAAGTGCTTCTCAGCCATTAGATTCCTCTATCAAGAATTCTTTGCTTAGCACTCTTACACGCGTTCACGCGACCGGCCAGGAAGAACGCAGCAAACTGGAATCTTCTGCGGCAAAGCTTTATTGCTTACATCTTCAGGAGCCAGAGAGCAAGAGAGCAAGAGAGCAAGAGAGCAAGAGACCAAGAGAACAAGAGAGCAAGAGAGCAAGAGCAAGAGCTCTATTGCTTACATCTTCAGGACCAAGAAGCAAGAGAGAGATGGCAAAACCCCGTCCCTTTTAAGGAGAATTATTCTCCGCCTAGGACGTATCACTCCCTGATTGGCTGCAGCCCATCAGCCGAGTTGTAGTCACGGGGAAGGCAGAGCACATGGGGTGGAGAACTACCCTTGGCACATGCGCCGATTATTTGTTTACCACTTAGAACACAGGATGTCAGCGCCATCTTGTAACGGCGAATGTGAGGGTGGCTCCCCACAGATCCCCCTTTTCTTTTAATAAGAGCAATAGGCCACCCATATTAATGAGAGTGGAGATAGAGGTCAAATCCCCAGTGTGCAGGTAAAGGAGCCATATACATAAACTCCTTCCAGGTTTATCACCCAGAGGGGTCCTGGTCTGGTCCCGTGTCGTTTTACCTGGGGAGAAGGACACTTGGACACTCAACCTTCTTGAAAGATGATATGTCTCCCTAGAATAGGCTCATATGTGCCGCAGAGCCCTTCTACTGCAGTGCTTAGCCGTGCAACTCTCTCGGGCTGCTGAAGCGCACTCACTCTATCCCGTGCAATGAGACTAGCCTCGTGGGGTGCAAGAGCTGAGTGGCCAGCGACCTATTGTTTAAGCATAGATAACCATATATCAGGGGAAGCACCATGTTCTAGTACTGCAAGTGCCTGGGCAATAACCACCTTGTCTCTCCTAGTTTGGGCCTTAAGCTTACAGACCAACCAGAGAAGCAACACTAATCCACAGCAAAGTGTATCTCCAAATAATATCAATCCCACCCATTCTTTAAAGAAGGAAAATGCTGAGGAGATCCAATTGGGTAATCCTTTGGTCAGGGACAGGTCCAAGCGCGTGGAGTTGACCTGAATGATGGCAATTCTCAATTCCCGAAGGGTCTGTTCAAATTCAGCCATCCAATTCTGTAACATATACTGAGAAAGACTTTTTGACAAATTAGCTGCCCTAGTAAATTTCTCATACTGAATGGAAGTAACGCATAATCCCGGAAACTTTTGTTCACATCCCAACTGAGCTATTTGCCATAATACATCTAGTTGTTCCTGGACAAGATCTATGCGTTGATTCATTTCTGCCCATGGAGCATTTTTGGGATTGGAGGATGGCGGCCGCTAATCCTGCATTAGTGAGAGGTCCCCCAAGCTCCCGACAAACCCTGAGCCAGTCTTGTAAGCCTTTGTTCTTTCTTGGGGCTATGGCCGCTCGGCACTCCTGTGTGGCTTGCTCATAAATGAGCTGTTCTACCAGAGGTGCGGCTTGCTCTGAATCTCCAAAAATACGCTCTGCTGCCTCTGTCATTCTGGCCACAAAATCTGAGAATGACTCCTGAGGTCTCTAAACAATCTTTGTTAGTTGTCCAGTGGCTTCACCTGCTCGGGAGAGCGCCTTCCAGGCCCTAATAGCCTTTTCATCTGATTCAGAACTACTAAGAACTGGCTCCTTGAGCTCACCTAGTGATGAGTATAGGCTCCTTCTCCTAGAGACCTCCGCTAATTGATCTTTTTTCTTTTCTTTTTCCTTCTCCTTCCTTCTAATCTCTCCCCAGGTATTCTTACCTGACCTAAACTTTTCCTCGGGTTCAAGACCCGTGGAAAGGCCTGTGTACTTATTTTGTGTAACATATTTCCTCTTTGCTCCTACTCTCTCTCCCCGCTTTACTTCTGATAGATTGCCCTGAATTTCATCCAGAATTTTCAGCCCTGCCTTAACCGCTTGATAACATGTGAAAAGGAACAAAAGGGCTCCTAACACTAGAGAAAGTTCAAGGCCAAACATACCTTGTAAAGCTATTTCCCACTTTACTTCTGATAGACTGTCTTGAATTTCGTTAGAAAGTTCAAGGCCAGACTTACCTTGTAAAGCTATTTCCCACTTTACTTCTGATAGACTGTCTTGAATTTCGTTAGAAAGTTCAAGACCAGACTTACCTTGTAAAGCTATACTTATGGGTACCCTGTTCCCAAGCTGAAGAGTTCTGAATTCACGCAGTTGAATCCTTCTCAACAGTCTGTTTTACGGGAACACTTCATTACCACCGTTCCCCAGCTGATGAGTTCTGAATCCAGGCTGGATCCTTCTCAACAGTCTGTTTTACGGGAACACTTCATTACCATGACCCGCAGTTCTGGTTCCGGAATGAGGGATCTTCCTTGCACCGGTGATGGTAGCTGTCCCGGGTTTTCTCATCTCAGGATTTCTCATCCCGGGTTTTCTCGTCTCGGGTTTCAGCACCAACTCTTACACGCATTCTCGAGACCGACCAGGAAGAACTCAACAAACCGGAATCTTCTGCGGCAAAACTTTATTGCTTACATCTTCAGGAGCCAGAGAGCAAGAGAGCAAGAGCTCTATTGCTTACATCTTTAGGAGCCAGAGCGCAAGAGCACTAGAGTGCAAGAGCCAGAGCAAGAGCAAAAGCAAGAGAGAGAATGGCGAAAACCCGTCCCTTTTAAGGAGAATTATTCTCCGCCTAGGACGTATCACTCCCTGATTGGCTGCAGCCCATCGGCCGAGTTGTCACGGGGAAGGCAGAGCACATAGGGTGGAGAACTACCCTTGGCACATGCGCAGATTATTTGTTTACCACTTAGAACACAGGATGTCAGCGCCATCTTGCAACGGCGAATGTGAGGGCGGCTCCCCACATAGCACTGTTCCCCATTTTTAATGTATTATTTGCTTTGTTGATGTTTAATTTGTTGAGTTCTTTATATATTTTGGATACCAACATTCTGTCAGATATAGGGTTGGTTAAGCCATTCTGTAAGCTGACATATTGTTCTATTGGCAGTGCCCCATGCCTTACAAAATATTTTCAGTTTAATGAGGTTTCATTTATCAAATGTTGATCTTAGTGGCTGAACTACTAGAGTTCTGTTTAGGAAGTCATATTCTGTGCCAAAGATTTCAAGGTTATTCTCCACTTCCTCTTTTATCAGATTTAGTATATCAGGGTTTCTTGATCAGATCGTTGATCCATTTGGACTTGACTTTTGTGCAGGGTAATAGATATGGATCTACTTGTAGTATTCTACAAGCAGATATCCATTACTACCAGCATCATTTGTTGAAAATGTTTCATCTATTCCACTGTAGAGTGTTGGCGTCTTGTTAAAATCAAGTGTTCATAGGTACAGATTCACTTCTGTGTCTTCACATCAATTTATTGATCTACCTATCTGTATTTATGCCAATACCATGCAGTCTTTATCGCTTCTTCTCTGTAGTACAGCTTGAAACCGGGGGTAGGGAACTGGGGGAAGTCAACAAAAAGTTCCAGATTCCAGGACACAAGAGGATCACAGGACCCTACGGGGATGACATTAGGTGAAATCCACAACAAAGGGGAGAGAGTACCTGTAGAAACCATATCCAGAGGTTAGAAATTTGATCTGGTTGAAAGATGGGTTCCCTACCATTTTCAAAAATTTTGACCCAGAATTGTTCATGTTGAAAGGAAATACAGGGACAAAGAGTAGAGCATAGTCTGAAGGAAAAGCCATTCAGAGCCTGCCCCACATGGAGATATATCCCTTATGCAGCCACCAAGCCCAGGCACTATTGCTGATGCCAACAAATGCTTGCTGGGAGGAGCCTGATATAGATGTTTCCTGAGAGGATTTGCCAAATCCTTACTGATACAGATGTGGATGCTTGCAGTCAACCATCAGAATGAGCTTTGGGACCCCAATGTAGAAGTTAGGGGAAGGACTGAAGGAGCTGAAGAGGTTTGCAATATCATAGGAAAAACAACAATATCAACCAACCAGACTCCTCAGAGCTCCCAGGAACTAAAGCTCCAACCAAATAAAACACAAGGAGGGACCCATGGCTTCAGGTAACAGAGGATGGCTTTATCTGGCATCAATAGGAAGAGAGACTGTTTATAGGAAGTATACTGTTTATTTTCAGATAATTTTGGATCATGTCACTTATGTATACTACTGTATCTGAATAGCAATAGTTTGACTTTTTCCTTTTCAATTTGTATACCTTGATCTTCTTCATTTCCTTATTGTTGTTGCTAAAATTTCAGGTGCTATACAGAATAGATACAGACAATATATACTTTTACCATATTATTGCTTTTTAGGGAATATTTTTTTTCTCTCCATTTAATTTGATATTGGGTGTCAGCTTTCAATGTATTGGCTTTATTATGTTCAAGCATGTGACATTATCCCTCATCTCTTTAAGAATTTATCATCAAGGAGTGTTGGATGTTGTTGGAGTCTTCTTCAACATTGACTATGATAATCTTGCGGTATTTTTTTTCCTTTTAGTTTGCTTACATGGTAGATTACAGTGAAAGTGTTTGGCATGTTGATCCATCCCTGCATATGTAAAATGAAATCTACTTCATCATAGGGGTGATATTTTTCATATATCTTTGAATTCTGTTTACAAGTATTTTATTGAGTATTTTTAAATCGATGTTTATAAGGGCAATTGGTACGAAATTCTCTTTCTTTGTTGAGTGTTTGTGTGACTTAAGTCTCATATTGACTGTATTCCCATAAAGTAAATTTTATCAATTTTCCTTCTGTTTTTATCTAGTGAAATAATTTGTGTATCAGTATTATCACTTTTTTGAAAGTATGGTATAATCCTGCTCTAAAATCATCTGACCTTGTCTGGTTTTGTTTGGGAGATATTAAATGATAGGTTATATTTCCTTTGGCTATAGGACTATTGAAGTTGATCTTGATTCAGCTTTACCAAATTGTATCTATTGAGAAAATTGTCCTTTTTATTTTTTCTATTTTGGTTTTCCATGTTTCTGTAGTACAGGGTTTGAAGTGAAACCCAATGATCTTGGTGTCTGTTGTTATGTCTTCCTCTTCATTTCTAATTTTGTTAATTTGTATGCTTTCGCTCTTTTTCTTTTATTTAGTTTTGAAAAAAGGTTTGTCCATCCTGATGATTTCCTCAAAGAACCAAATACTTGTTGCCTGATTCTTTGTCTTGTTCTCTTTGATTTTTTTTATTGATTTTAGCTTTGAGTTTGATTATTTCCTGCTGTCTATTTATCTTTGGTTGCTGTGCTTCTATTTGTACCAGAGCTTTCTGACATGCTGTTAATTGGTGAGTATGAGATCTCTACAATTTCTTATGAAGACACTCATAACTATGAACCTTCATCTTAGCTCTGTTTTCATTGTACCCCATTTACTTGGAATTTTGTGCAATTCATTGAATTCTAGAAAATCTTTAATTCCTCTTTCCTTTTTAAATTTCCTTCTAATTGCCCTGATGGTTGAAAGCTGATGGCTTCTGGAAGCTTAAAAATTTCTGGCTCCTTTTGTGGTTAAATTTGCCCACCTTTGATGATTAATACCTGTGGTTTAATAGTGGAGTATTGATTTAGGACCCAGTGCCTTCCCTGCTCAGTGCTAAAAGTTCTTTAACCTTATGTAGCCAGAGAAATTCACATTCACAAGAAAAAGTACTCGCTTCAAAAGAAGGCTTTAGACTTTATTTCTAGGAGAAAGAGAAAAGGGGGAACCTATTTTCTATTGTATTCAATTCTCACACTTTCTCAGAATACATAATCATATGGTATTCCAAGCTTCTATTTTATAAAAGGTACTATCAAGTTCACAACATTACTACAAGTCAATAAATCAAATAAGGAATGTCAGGAAGAATGTTTACCTGCAAGTCCATTGTGATTGGTTATTAATTGTATATTCATTAGCTGCTAGTAACTCCACAAGTTCATACAAGTTTTAACTAAATTTTATGTCAAGGGTGTCAATCATCTGCCTAGTGTCTCATTCATTTTGAAGTTTTATACAGATAAATCTAGTCAATATTTTATCTTTTGTCTTTGAACGTCCTAGAAATTGTTCATTCTCAGTTTGTGAAAATACTTATCAGATAATGCATTCACATCTATCATAGAAGGAATAGTTTCTCTGATTATAAATTTGTTTTAAGCCTGCATTTTATCCTAATGCAATTAGTCTTTGACACAAGAAGTCTTACAGAACTTCAACTGCAGCTTTTCAATAAAGAGCTCAAAATTACTTATGTACATTTAGTAATTCTATAAAATTATATAAAGTAGTAAGAAATCATTAATTTATTTACATAGCATTACTACAAGAGAGTACATGTTTGTTGATCTGCATCCAATAGGATGGGTTATATGCCAGGGAAAATTATACTCTAGAATACTTAGAGGAAAGATCGATTCCTCAAATGAAATGTATGAAGGCCTTGCAATTCAGAGATCCATAACATCTGTCCAAAATGTTGGACTATCTTCAGAAAGTCACTCATTACATTTTCTCTCTCCTAGCGACTTTTTTCATTCGTTATTTTTTCTATTTCCACTTTCAGGTCTTAAACAGCTTATTCAATTACTTCACCTGTTTCATTGTGCATGCCTCTATTTCTTTAAGGGACTTATGTAGTTCTTTAAAGACATCTACCATCTCCATAAAATTGGATTTGAGATCATTTTCTTGTGCTTCACCTATGATGGAACAGCCAGAGTCTTCTACAGTAAGTCATCTGTGACTAAGTGCTGTCAGGTTTCCCAAATTGTTGTAGAGTGTGTTCTTAGATTGTCCTCTAGCTACTTGAATTTTGAGATTATTATAGGTTTATATGTTGATTTCTAAATATGAAATTGTCAGATGCATGGATTTTTGTTTTGTTTTGTTGATGTTTTTATTCCCTTGGTCTCTGTTTCCTACAGGTTTTCTGGTCTTAATGCCTTGGGGTTCTAGTGACCAGGAAGTGTTCAGGTCCAGGAGGGTGTCTTTGCTGAGAGTTTTGTGACTCCTTTGTCTTCTGAGGTTTTGGGTGTCAACATTACCTCTGGGTTCCATAGGTAGGGCCTCCAAAAAAAAAAAAAAAGAGAGATCTTCAGCTCAAGTTGTGAGAAGGAAAATGGAGTCAGGTCATGGGTTGCACTTTATAGTTGTTCAAAATACTTGAAGGGGAGTAAGTGAGTCTAGAGCCTAGAGTGGAAAGTTACTTGGGGTGCCTGAAGTTGGTCTAGACTTTTTGTTTATAATTTCAGCAAACATCCATGTTAATCAAAGGATGTGTAGAAATTATTGTGTGTAAAAAATTGCCACAGAACTTGAAAAGAACACGATGAGAACTTATAAATTTGTCTTGTTACTTTATGAGTCTTCCAGTCAAATTTCTATTACTACAATAAAATGCTCTAAACAAACCATCTTAGGGAGAAAGGCTTAATTTGGCTTGTAATTAGAAGTTACAATTTGTCACTTTTCATCTAATGAAAGTTGCCTAGGCAGATGGTCACATGTCTGCATTCAGAAGGATTGAGAAATGAGTATATCCTTGTATGTTCTTGTGACTTAGCTACTTTTTTCATTCACAGAAGTGTTCACAGCCCAAATAAAAAATAAAAAATTGTGTCAACTATATTCAGGGTGGGTGTTCCTAAATCAACTAATAATTAAAACAAACATATGTCAGTCTTTTTTGTTTGTTTGTTTGTTTTTTTGTTTTTTGTTTGTTTTTGTTCTTGTGTTTGTCTTTGTCTTTGTTTTTGTTTTTGTTTTTGTTTTTCAAGCCAGGGTTTCTCTGTATAGCCCTGGCTGTCCTGGACTTCCTTTTGTAGACCAGGCTGGCCTCAAACTCAGAAATCTGCCTGCCTCTGCCTTCCAAGTTATGGGATTAAATGTGTGCACCACCATGCCTGGCCCATATGTCAGTCTTATCCACACAATTTTGATTGCTTTATCAACTGATTCTAGTGTGTGTCAAGATGACAATTAAAAGTAAACACCACAACAGACAATAAAGAAACACATTAACAGATGATCTGAAAAACAAAATAAGTATGCTTTGGGGGCTTCTTTGAATGGGAATGATCTCATTTGGCTCAAATATTTGAGTACTTGATCCTATGTTAGTGTAAATTTTTAGGAATAATTAGTCGATATGACCTTGTTGAAGAAGTTGTGTCACTGTGGGTGGGATTTGAGATGTAAAAGCTTTTACCATTCCTGGTTAGATTACTCTGTTTGCATTCAAATTGTTATCCCAATGCCATGTGGGTCTACTTGCTGCTATGCTTTCCATTATGATGACCATGGATTCCAAGCCGCTGAAACCAAGAATAAACCCCTAATAAACTCTTTATTTGTAAGCTGTTTTTGCCACAGTGTCTTATTGTGACAACAGAAAAGTAATTAAAACACTCTAATTCACCTATTTTCTAGTTTATGAAATATGTCTTCTATAGTACAATGAGTTTCATAGATCAATACGGTAAATTGTACTACAACTTTATTAACTTTTCAATGGCAGTGATTCTTGTTTTTTTTTGTATTAATATTCATTTGAGAGCATCCAGAATACATAGGCAGAGTTCTGTAATATTTGTAAAATTTTATTACCTTTCTTTTATTAAGGTTTATGTCACAAATATGTCTTATACATGTTTTTAATATATAAATAATAATGAACTTATTAAAACTATTGAAATATCTATTACTTGATACAGTTATGGTATTTTATAATGACTTTAAAGAATATTGACAATTAACTCACTGTGTATGTATATGATAATATTAAGTATAACAAGTACAAAATTCATTAGTTCTCCAGAACTTATTTTTTATTTTATTCAGTGTAACAATATTGTTATGTATAAATCATAATGGCATTTTTCTGTTTCCTGCTCCAATGATTTGCACTCCCTTATGAAAATAACTCACAGAATTTTTACATTTTGTTATGTTTTAAACAATGTAACAGTTGGGCCTCTTTCTAGCCTCTATGTGGTTAATCAACCTCCTTAAACTAACTTCTTTATGTTACTTTTGTTGCCCTGGAACCAGAGAACTGCCAAACTGGGTCACACTCTTCCAGCACCTTCTTCATTTATTTATTTATTTATTTATTTATTTATTTATTTATTTATTTATTTATTTATTTATTTATAATTATTTAATTAATTAATCTTGAATCTAGACACGTTGCTCCAGGTGTTTATCATCTGTGCTCGAGGTGTTTATCATCTGGTAGCATTGTTGGAATTGTTTATCTATACTATCTTATAAATAATGATATTTTGATTTCTTCCTTTCTAATTTGTATCTCCTTGATCCTCTTCAGTTGTCTTATTCCTCTAACTAGAATGTCAAGTACTCTATTAAATAGATTTGCAGAGACTGAACAGCCTTTCCTTGTTCCTGATTTTTGCTGAATTATTTTGAGTATTTCTCAATTTAATTTTTTTATAACGTATTTTCTTCAATTGCATTTCCAATGCTATGCCAAAAGCCTCCCCCCCCCCACTCCCCTAACCACCCATTCCCATTTTTTGGCCCTGGCATTCCCCTGTGCTGGGGCATATAACGTTTGCCTGACCAATGGGCCTCTCTTTCCAGTGATGGCCGATTAGGTTATCTTTTGATACATATGCAGCTAGATTCAAGAGCTCTGGGGTACTGGTTAGTTCATAATGTTGTTCCTCCGATAGGGTTGCAGATCTATTTAGCTCCTTGGATACTTTCTCTAGCTCCTCCATTGGGGGCCCTGTGATCCATCCAATAGTTGACTGTGAGCATCCACTTCTGTGTTTGCTAGGCCCCGGCCTAGTCTCACAAGGGACAGCTATATCACCATCCTTGCATCAAAGGCTTGCTAGTGTATGCAATGGTGTCATCGCTTGGAGGCTAATTATGGGATGGATACCTGGATATGGCAGTCTCTAGATGGACCATCCTTTTGTCTCAGCTCCAAACTTGGTCTATGTAACTCCTTACATGGGTGATTGTTTCCAATTATAAGAATGAGCAAAGTGTCCACACTTTGGTTTTTGTTCTTCTTCAGTTTCATATGTTTTATGTATTGTACCTTATATCTCGCTATACTAAGTTTCTGGGTTAATATCCACTAATCAGTGAGTACATTTCATTTGAGTTCTTTTGTGATTGGGTTACCTCACTCAGATTGATGCCCTCCAGGTCCAACAATTTGCCTAGGACTTTTGTGAATTCATTCTTTTTAATAGCTGAGTAGTACTCCATTGTGTAAATGTATCAAATTTTTTGTATTCATTCCTCTTTTGAGGGACATCTGGTTTATTTCCAACTTCTGGCTATTATAAATAAGGCTGCTATGAACATAATGGAGCATGTGTCCTTCTTACCTGTTGGGACATCTTTGGATATATGCCCAGAAGAGGTATTGCAAGATCTTCCAGTAGTACTATGTCCAATTTTCGGAGGAACCGCCAGACTGATTTCAAGAGTGGTTGTACCAGCTTGCAATCCCACCAACAATGGAGGAGTGTTCCTCTTTCTCCACATCCTCGCCATCATCTGCTGTCACCTGAATTTTTCATCTTAGCCATTCTGACTGGTGTGTGATGGAATCTCAGGGTTGTTTTGATTTGCATTTCCCTGATGATTAAGGATGTTGAACATTTTTTCAGGTGTTTCTCAGCCTTTCGGTATTCCTCAGGTGATAATTCTTTTTTCAGCTCTGAGCCCCATCTTTTATGGGGCTATTTGACTTTCTGGAGTCCACCCTCTTGAGTTTTTATATATATTGGATATTAGTCCCCTATCTGATTTAAGATAGGTAAAGATTTTTTCCCAACCTGTTGGTGGTCTTTTTGTCTTATTGAAGGTGTCTTTTGCCTTGCAGAAGCTTTGCACATTCATGAGGTCCCATTTGTCAATCCTTGATCTTAAAGCACAAGCCATTGCTCTTCTATTCAGGAATTTTTCCCCTGTGCCCATATCTTCAAGGCTTTCCCCCACTTTCTTTTCTATAAGTTTCAGTGTCTCTGATTTTATGTGAAGTTCCTTGATCCACTTAGATTTTACTATAGTACAAGGAGATAAGTATGGATCAATTCGCATTCTTCTACATGATAACAACCAGTTGTGCCAGCACCAATTGTTAAAAATGCTGTCTTTCTTCCACTGGATGGTTTAAGCTCAATTGTCGAAGATCAAGTGACCATAGGTGTGTGGGTTCATTTCTGGGTCTTCAATTCTATTCCATTGGTCTACTTGTCTGTCTCTATACCAGTACCATGCAGTTTTTATCAAAATTTCTCTGTAGTAAAACTTTAGGTCAGGCATGGTGATTCCACCAGAGGTTCATTTATCCTTGAGAAGAGTTTTTGCTATCCTAGGTTTTTTGTTATTCCAGATGAATTTGCAAATTGCTCCTTCTAATTCGTTGACGAATTGAGTTGGAATTTTGATGGGGATTGCATTGAATCTGTACATTGCTTTTGGCAAGATAGTCATTTTTACAATGTTGATCCTGCCAATCCATGAGCATGGGAGTTCTTTACATCTTCTGAGATCTTCTTTAATTTCTTTCTTCAGAGACATGAAGTTCTTGTCATACAGATTTTCATTTCGTTTTTAGAGTCACGCCTAGGTATTTTATATTACTTGTGGCTATTGAGAAGGGTGTTGTTTCCCTAATTTCTTTCTCAGCCTGTTTGTCCTTTGTATAGAGAAAGGCCATTGACTTTTTTAAGTTAATTTTATGTCCAGCTACTTCACTGAAGCTGTTTATCAGGCTTAGGAGTTCTCTGGTGGAATTTTTAGGGTCACTTATATATACTATCATATCATCTGCAAAAAGTGATATTTTGACTTCATCTTTTCCAATTTGTATCCCCTTGATCTCGTTTTGTTGTTGAATTGCTCTGGCTAGGACTTCAAGTACTATGTTGAAGAGGTAGGTAGAACCTGGGCAGTGTTGTCTAGTCCCTGATTTTAGTGGGATTGTTCCAGCTCCTCACCATTTACTTTGATGTTGACTACTGGTTTGCTGTAGATTGCTTTTATCATGTTTAGGTATGGACCTTGAATTCCTGATCTTTCCAAGACTTTTATCATGAATGGGTGTTGGATCTTGTCGAATGCTTTTTCCGCATCTAACGAGATGATCTTGTGGATTTTGTCTTTGTATTTGTTTACATAATGGATTACATTGATGGATTTTTGTATATTAAACCATCCCTGCATCCCTGGGATGAAACCTACTTGGTCAGGATGGATGATTGCTTTAATGTGTTCTTGGGTTCGGTTAGCAAGAATTTTATTGAGGATTTTTGCATCGATATTCATAAGGGAAATTGGTCTGAAGTTCTCTAACTTGTTGGATCTTTCTGTGTTTTAGGTATCAGAGTAATTGTGGCTTCATAGAATGAGTTGGGTAGAATTCCCTCTACTACTATTTTGTGGAATAGTTTGTGCAGAACTGGGATTAGATCTTCTTTGAAGGTCTGGTAGAATTCTGCACTAAACTCATTTGGTCCTGGGCTTTTTTTGGTTGGGAGACTATTAACGACTGCTTCTATTTCCTTAAGGGATATGGGACTGTTTAGATCATAAACTTGATCCTGATTTATCTTTGGTACCTGGTGTCTGTCTAGAAATTTGTCCATTTCATTCAGGTTTTCCATTTTTGTTGAGTATAGCCTTTTGTGGACGGATCTGATGGTGTTTTGGATTTCTTAAGGATCTGTTGCTATGTCTCCCTTTTCATTTCTTAATATGTTAACTAAGATATTGTCCCTGTGCGCTCTAGTGAGTCTAGCAAAGTGTTTATCTATCTTGTTGATTTTCTCAAAGAACCAACTCCTCGTTTTTTTAATTCTTTGAATAGTTCTTCTTGTTTCAACTTGGTTGATTTCAACCCTGAGTTTGATTAATCCTGCCGTCTACTCCTCTTGGGTGAATTTGCTTCCTTTTTTTCTAGAGCTTTTATATGTTTTGTCAAGCTGCTAGTATGTGCTTTCTCCCGTTTCTTCTTGGAGGCACTCTGCGCTATGAGTTTCCCTCTTAGAAATGCTTTCATTGTGTCCCATAGGTTTGGGTATGTTGTGGCTTCATTTTCATTAAACTCTAAAAAGTCTTTCATTTCTTTCTTTATTCCTTCCTTGACCAAGGAATCATTGAGAAAAGTGTTGTTCAGTTTCCAAGTGAATGATCAGCCTTAGGCCATGGTGGTCTGATAGGATACATGGAACACCATCAATATTTTTGTATCTGTTGAGGCCTGTTTTATGACAATTATAGGGTCAATTTTGGAGAAGGTCCTGTGAGGTGCTGAGAAGAAGGTATATCCTTTTGTTTTAGGATAAAATGTTCTGTAGATAATCTGTTAAGTCCATTTGTTTCATCACTTTTGTTAGTTTCACTGTGTCCCTGTTTAGTTTCTGTTTCGCCGATCTGTCCATTGATGAAAGTGGTGTGTTGAAGTCTCCCATTATTATTGTGTGAGGTGCAATGTGTGGTTTGAGCTTTACTAATGTGTCTTTAATGAATGTGGCTGCCCTTGCATTTGGAGCATAGATATTCAGAGTTGATAGTTCCTCTTGGAGGATTTTACCTTTGATGAGTATGAAGTGTCCTTCCTTGTCTTTTTTGGTAACTTTGGATTGGAAATCAATTTTATCTGATATTAGAATGGCTACTCCAGCTTGTTTCTTCAGACCATTTGCTTGGAAAATTGTTTTCCAGACTTTCACTCTGAGGTAGTGTCTATCTTTTTCCCTGAGATGGGTTTCCTGTAAGCAGCAGAATGCTGGGTCCTGTTTGTGTAGCCAGTCTGTTAGTCTATGTCTTGTTACTGGGGAGTTGAGACCGTTGATATTAAGAGATATTAAGGAAAAGTAATTGTTAGTTCCTCTTATTTTTTTTTGTTGTTGTTAGAGTTGGCATTCTGTTCTTGTGGCTGTCTTCTTTTTGGTTTGTTGAGGGATTACCTTCTTGTTTTTTCTAGGGCAAGTGTCTTAGTCAGGGTTTCTATTCCTGCACAAACATCATGACCAAGAAGCAAGTTGGGGAGGAAAGGGTTTATTCGGCTTACACTTCCATACTGCTGTTCATCACCAAGGAAGTCAGGACTGGAACTCAAGCAGGTCAGAAAGCAGGAGCCGATGCAGAGGCCATGGAGGGATGTTCTTTACTGGCTTGCCTCCCCTGGCTTGCTCAGCCTGCTCTCTTATAAAACCAAGACTACAAGCCCAGAGATGGTCCCACCCACAAGGGGCCTTTCCCCCTTGATCACTAATTGAGAAAATGCCTTACAGTTGGATCTCATGGAGGCATTTCCTCAACTGAAGCTCCTTTCTCTGTGATAACTCCAGCTGTGTCAAGTTGACACAAAACTAGCCAGTACAATTGACCCCTTGTCAACTTGACACACAAACACATCACTAGTAAGCCTCAACCCTTAATTTCTTATTCATCCCCAAGATCTAAACAACTTTAAAAGTCCCACAGTCTTTACATATTAAAAGTCAATCCCTTTAAAATGTCCAGTATCTTCTAAAATCCAAAGTCTTTTTACAATTAAAAATCTCTTAACTGTGGGCTCCACTAAAATAGTTTCTTCCTTCAAGAGGGAAAATATCAGAGCACAGTCACAATCAAAAGCAAAAGTCAATCTCTAACCATCCAATGTCTGGGATCCAACTCACAATCTTCTGGGCTCCTCCAAGGGCTTGAGTCACTTCTCCAGCCATGCCCTTTGTAGCACACACGTCATCCTCTAGTCTCCAGATGCCTGGACTCCACTGCTGCTGCTGCTCTTGGTGGTCATCTCATGGTACTGGCATCTCCAAAACACTGCATGACCCCTTCAGTCCTGGGCCGTCAATTGCAACTGAGGCTGCACCTACACCAATGCCTTCCATGGCCTCTCACAGTGCCAAGCCTCAGCTGCTCTGCGTGACCCCTTCATGCCTTCAAAACCAGTACCACCTGGGTGACCCTTACACATTACCAAGTCCCACTGCAGCAGGAGTACAACCTTGGCTATCTCTGGAACACAGCGTCTTTGTGCTTTCAGAAAACACTTCCCAGAAGATGTCACCTCAATGATGCTGGTCTCTTCTTAATCACCGCTAATTTCTTAGCTCCAGCTAACCAGCATCAATAGTCCCAGTAATGCAAAGTTTTTGCTTTGGTAGTTCTGGTATCTTGTTAATCACAGCTGATTCTTCAGCCCCAGCTAACCAGAACTACAGAATCTTCACAATCAAAACAGCAATGGCCCTGAAAAGAGTCTTTAATTTTCCCTCTGAAATTTCACAAACCAGACCTCCATCTTCTGCAGTGTTCTCAATATTATCTTCCAAGCTCCTACACAACATCCGACAGAGCTCTTAACAACGGATGGATCTTCAAGCCCAAAGTTCCAAAGTCCTTCCACAGTCCTCCCCAAAACATGGTCAGATTGGCACAGGAATACCCCACTCCTGGTACCAATTTGTCTTAGTCAGGGTTTCTATTCCTGCACAAACATCATGACCAAGAAGCAAGTTGGGGAGGAAAGGGTTTATTCGGCTTACACTTCCATACTGCTGTTCATCACCAAGAAAGTCAGGACTGGAACTCAAGCAGGTCAGAAAGCAGGAGCCGATGCAGAGGCCATGGAGGGATGTTCTTTACTGGCTTGCCTCCCCTGGCTTGCTCAGCCTGCTCTCTTATAAAACCAAGACTACAAGCCCAGAGATGGTCCCACCCACAAGGGGCCTTTCCCCCTTGATCACTAATTGAGAAAATGCCTTACAGTTGGATCTCATGGAGGCATTTCCTCAACTGAAGCTCCTTTCTCTGTGATAACTCCAGCTGTGTCAAGTTGACACAAAACTAGCCAGTACAGCAAGGTTCCCTTCATTGTATTTTTTTTTCTGTTATTATCCTTTGAAGGGCTGGATTTGTGGAAAGGTAATATGTGAATTTGTTTTTGTCATGGAATACTTTTGTTTCTCCATCTATGGTAATGGAGAGTTTGGCTTGGTATGGTAGCCTTGGCTGTAATTTGTGTTCTCTTAATGCCCATATAACATCTGTCCAGGCACTTCTGGCTTTCATAGTCTCTGGTGAAAAATCTGGTGTAATTCTGATTGACTTGCCTTTATAAGTTACTTGACCTTTTTCCCTTACTGCTTTTAGTATTCTATCTTTATTTAGTGCATTTGTTGTTCTGATTATTATGTGTAGGGAGGAATTTCTTTTCTGGTCCAGTCTATTGGGAATTCTGTATGCTTCGTGTATGTTCATGGGCATCTCTTTCTTTAGATTTGGGAAGTTTTTTTCAATAATTTTGTTGAAGATATTTGCTGGTCCTTTGAGTTGAAAATCTTCATTCTGATCCACCCCTATTATCCATAGGTTTGGTCTTCTCATTGTGTCCTCGATTTTCTGGATATTTTGAGTTAGGATCTTTTTGCATTTTCCATTTTCTTTGATTGTTGTGCCAATGTTCTCTATGGGATCTTTTGCACCTGAGATTCTCTCTTCCATCTCTTGTATTCTGTTGCTGGAGTAGCCATTCTAATATAGAATAAAATCAATTTCCAACCCAAAGTTATCAAAAAAGACAAGAAGGGACAGTTGATGCTCATGAAAGGTAAACTCTTCCAAGATGAACCCTCAATTCTGAACATCTATGCTCCAAATTCAAAGGCATCCACATTCATTAAAGAAACTTTAGTAAAACTCAATTCACTCATTGCACTGCACACCATAATAGTGGGAGACTTCAACAACCCACTCTTATCAATAGAAAGATCCTGGAAATAGAACCTAAACATACACACATTGAAGATAACAGAAGTTATGAAACAAATGGATTTAATAGATATCTACAGAACATTTTACCCTAAAACAAAAGGATATAACTTCCTCTCAACACCTCATGGTACCTTCTCCACAATAGACCATATAATCAGTCACAAAACAGAACTCAACAAAAATATTGAAAGTATCCCATACACCCTATCACATCACCATGGTGGAAGGCTGATCTTCAATAACAACATAAATTATAGAAAGCCAACATTCACGTGAAAGCTGAACAACACTCTACTCGATGATAACTTGGTCAAGGAAGAATTAAAGAAGAAATAAAACACTTTTTAGAGTTTAATGAAAATGAAGGGACAATATACCCAAACTTATGGGACACAATGAATGTAATCCCACAAAGGAAACCAACAGCTCTGAGTGCCACCACAAAGAAACCAAACAGATCACACACTAAGAGCTTGACAGCACACCTAAAAGCTCTAGAACAAAAGGGGGCAAATTTACAAGGGGGAGTAGATAGCAGAAAATAATCAAACTCGGGGCTGGAATCAACCAAGTGGAAACAAAAAGAACTATTAAAAGTATCAACCAAACCAGGAGCCTGTTCTTTGAAAATAGTATCAAGATAGATAAACCCTTAGCCAGACAAACTAGAGGGCACAGAGATAGTATCCTAATTAACAAAATCAGAAATGAAAAGGGAGACATAAGACTAGAACCTGAGGAAATCCTAGGCATCATCACATCCTACTACAAAAGGCTATAACAAAGAAAACTGTAAAACTTGGACAAAATGGACAATTTTCTAGACAGAAATCAGGTACCAAAGTTAAATCCAGATCAGAATAAAGATCTAAACAGCCCCATATCCCCTAAAGAAATAGAAGCAGTCACTAATAGTCTCCCAACCAAATAATGCCCAGGACCACCCACATGGGTTTAGTGTAGAGTTCTATCAGACCTTCAAAAAAGAACTAATTCCAACTGTTCTCAAACTATTTCATAAAATAGAAACAGAATGTACTCTATTCAATTCATTCTATAGAAGCCACAATTACTCTGATAACTACACCATATAAATCCCAACAAAATAGAGGATTTCAGACCAATTTTCCTTATGAATATCGATGCAAAAATATTCAATAAAGTCCATGCAAACTGAATCTAAGAACATATCACAAAGATCATCAATAATGATCAAGTAGGCTTCATCCCAGGGATGCAAGGATGGTTTAATATAAGGAAACAAATCAACATAATCCACTATATAAGCAAACTCAAAAACAAAAACCGCATGATCATCTGTTTCGATGCTGAGAAATCATTTAACGAAATCCAACACCCATTCATGATAAAAGTCATGGAAAGATCAGGAATTCAAGGATCATTCTTAAACATAATAAAAGCAGTATATAGCAAACCAGTAGTCAACATCAAACTAAATGGAGAGAAACTAAAACCAATCCCACTAAAATCAGGGACTAGAGAAGGCTGCCCACTTTCTTCCTATCTATTCAATATAGCACTTGAAACCCTAGCCAGAGCAATTGGACAACAGAAGTAGATCAAGGGAGCACCGTGGTCCCTGGCCCGTGGGAGTCTCTGGACACCCCCAAGGACCCACAGAGAATCCACCACGGGATCCTAAGACCTCTGGTGAGTGGAACACAGCGCCTGGTCCAATCCAATAGCACAGGACCTGAGACTGCACATTATTATTATGCATATCAGATAGGCATGTGTGTGTGTGTGTGTGTGTGTGTGTGTGTGTGTGTGTATGTGTGTGTGTATAAACGTGTAGGTATATAGCACTTGTGACCAGAGGAATGCAATCATGCAGAATCTTTCTTTATGTCTCTCTGCCATTTTCCTATGATGCAGTGTGTTGATTAGAATATATTTTGCCCATGGGATGTGGCACTATTACAAGGTGTTGGCTTGTTTGAGGAAGTGTATCATTGTGTAGGCTTGCTTTTATGTAGTGCACAATCTCTGCCCAGTGACGCAAATCAATCCTCTTCCTTGCTACCTGTGGCCACAAGCTTCCTCCTGGTTGCCTTCAGACTAAGATATAGACCAATTAGTTCCTTCCCCAGCACCTCCTTTACCTGGATGCTGCCATGCTTCCTACCAAGATAATAATGTACTGACCCTCTGAAACTGTAAGACAACCTCAATTAAATTTTCCTGGTAAGAGTTTCCTGAGTCATGATGTCTCTTCACATCAATAAAACCCTATTGAACATAGGCAGTATGTTAGCCTGATTTTTAATGCTTACAAGATGATTGCAACCAGCATGCAAGCACAAAGTAAAGGTGAAGAATGAGTTTCTGTATTTTTTGAACTTCTGTATTTTTGAATGAATGGAGAGATTGGGAAAATTAAAAAGTTATGGGAAGGAGAAAGAGAGGATGCAAAGACCTTTTGGGCTCCTGCCAGTTGCTTTTGCATTTAATATTTCTATTTTAAAACAACACCAACAACTAAAACAACCAACGACAGGGCATCCATACAACAGATTCACAAAAAAGACACAAAAGGGCATTACATTCTTGTAAATAATTTTTCAGCTAATGTCTGCTGTATTGAGCCTAAGGATTTTACTGTCAAACCCTTATGATTAGTCCCTAGATTGTATCCCCTAACACAATGATGAATGACACTGTTGTCAATAGGACAGTTAATGTGTATAAATACATTGTTTTTCACACAGTCAGTTTGAATTTTTACTATATATCCCAGTTTTTTTTTTTGCATTTTATCTCCTTTAGTGTGTTGTTTTCAGCCCTCCCTTGCTACATAGAAAACGGAATCTTTTACATTATATTTCATTTAGGGTGCACAATGGAACATAAAGACTAATTCAGTCCATTTCAAAGTAGAGCTCTCTGTTCTCTTTACAAAATTGAAATTAAACTGTTTTCAAAAATATTTTGCAGTTGCGTGGCTTAGTTTAACTAAGATTGGGGAGAAGGGTATTTCTTCCACAGTCTCAGTTGTCTCAAACTGGGAAAACTGTCTAGAAATGTTGTGGAACCTTTGTGACTGTGCCCTAGCAGAAGTAGATACGTGGGGCAAGAAGGAGGGAGCTGGGTGGTTCTGAACTAAATCTTGGACTCTAAATCCAACCAAATGTGAGATGGGCCCATTCAGGCTCTCAATGCCACAGATCAACTTGTTGTTTCCTCCTATGCTATCCTTATCATGACAGTTTGTCCCCGGTAAGTGTTTGCCATATACATCTCTTCTTGTACATTGATTGTGTCAGGAGTTTAGAAAACATGACAAAAAAAAAGTATTGTAAGTGTACATCTGTCTCTCCA